>NC_079497.1:45625848-45745570 GCF_030052815.1 Hevea brasiliensis | reverse complement strand
AAATCAACTTAGATCAAGGAACGAGGTTGATAACGAAATTTAAATGCATGAAATTAAAATCAACTTAGATCAAGGAACGAGAGGTTGATAACGGAAATTTAAATGCGGGAAATTAAAATCAACTTAGATCAAGGAACGAGAGGTTGATAACGAGGAATTTAAATGCGGAAATTAAAATCAACTTAGATCAAGGAACGAGAGGTTGATAACAGGAAATTTAAATGCATGAAATTAAAATCAACTTAGATCAAGGAACGAGAGGTTGATAACGAAATTTAAATGCATGAAATTAAAATCAACTTAGATCAAGGAACGGAGGTTGATAACGAAATTTAAATGCGGAAATTAAAATCAACTTAGATCAAGGAACGAGAGGTTGATAATAGGAAATTTAAATGCTAAAAATTAAAATAAACTTAGATCAAGGAACGAGAGGTTGATAACAGGAAATTTAAATGCATGAAATTAAAATCAACTTAGATCAAGGAACGAGAGGTTGATAACGAAATTTAAATGCGGAAATTAAAATCAACTTAGATCAAGGAACGAGAGGTTGATAACGAAATTTAAATGCATGAAATTAAAATCAACTTAGATCAAGGAACGGAGGTTGATAACGGAAATTTAAATGCGGAAATTAAAATCAACTTAGATCAAGGAACGAGAGGTTGATAACGGGAAATTTAAATGCGGAAATTAAAATCAACTTAGATCAAGGAACGGAGGTTGATAACGAAATTTAAATGCATGAAATTAAAATCAACTTAGATCAAGGAACGAGAGGTTGATAACGAAATTTAAATGCATGAAATTAAAATCAACTTAGATCAAGGAACGAGAGGTTGATAACGGAAATTTAAATGCGGGAAATTAAAATAAACTTATATCAAGTAACCAGAGGTTGATATTAGGAAATTTAAATGCAGTAAAATTAAAATCAACTTAGATCAATGAACCAGAGGTTGATAACAGGAAATTTAAATGCAGTAAATTAAAATCAAATTAGATCAAGGAACGAGAGGTTGATAACGGAAATTTAAATTATGGAAATTAAAATCAACTTAGATCAAGGAACGAGAGGTTGATAACGAAATTTAAATGCATGAAATTAAAATCAACTTAGATCAAGGAACGAGAGGTTGATAACGAAATTTAAATGCATGAAATTAAAATCAACTTAGATCAAGGAACGAGAGGTTGATAACGGAAATTTAAATGCATGAAATTAAAATCAACTTAGATCAAGGAACGAGAGGTTGATAACGAAATTTAAATGCGGAAATTAAAATCAACTTAGATCAAGGAACGAGAGGTTGATAACGAAATTTAAATGCATGATATTAAAATCAACTTAGATCAAGGTACCTGAGGTTGATTACATGAATTTTAAATTGCGGGATATTAAAATCAACTTAGATCAAGGAACCAGAGGTTGATAACAGGAAATCTAAATGCATGAAATTAAAATCAACTTAGATCAAGGAACGAGAGGTTGATAACGGAAATTTAAATGCGGAAATTAAAATCAACTTAGATCAAGGAACGGAGGTTGATAACGGAAATTTAAATGCGGAAATTAAAATCAACTTAGATCAAGGAACGAGAGGTTGATAACGGAAATTTAAATTGCGGGAAATTAAAATCAACTTAGATCAAGGAACCAGAGGTTGATAACAGGAAATTTAAATGCATGAAATTAAAATCAACTTAGATCAAGGAACCAGAGGTTGATAACAGGAAATTAAAATTGCGGGAAATTAAAATCAACTTAGATCAAGGAACCAGAGGTTGATAATTGGAAATTTAAATGCAGGAAAATTAAAATCAACTTAGATCAAGGAAACAGAGGTTGATAGCGGGAAATTAAAATCAACTTAGATCAAGGAACCAGAGGTTGATAACAGGAAATTTAAATTGCGGGAAATTAAAATCAACTTAGATCAAGGAACCAGAGGTTGATAACAGGAAATTTAAATGCATGAAATTAAAATCAACTTAGATCAAGGAACCAGAGGTTGATAATAGGAAATTTAAATGCATGAAATTAAAATCAACTTAGATCAAGGAACCAGAGGTTGATAACGAAATTTAAATGCATGAAATTAAAATCAACTTAGATCAAGGAACCAGAGGTTGATAACAGGAAATTTAAATGCATGAAATTAAAATCAACTTAGATCAAGGAACCAGAGGTTGATAACAGGAAATTTAAATGCATGAAATTAAAATCAACTTAGATGAAGGAACCAGAGGTTGATAACAGGAAATTTAAATGCATGAAATTAAAATCAACTTACATCAAAGAACCAGAGGTTGATAACAGGAAATTTAAATTGCGGGAAATTAAAATCAACTTAGATCAAGGAACCAGAGGTTGATAACAGGAAATTTAAATGCGGAAAATTAAAATCAACTTAGATCAAGGAACGAGAGGTTGATAACGGAAATTTAAATGCATGAAATTAAAATCAACTTAGATCAAGGAACGAGGTTGATAACGAAATTTAAATGCGGAAATTAAAATCAACTTAGATCAAGGAACGAGAGGTTGATAACGAAATTTAAATGCATGAAATTAAAATCAACTTAGATCAAGGAACGGAGGTTGATAACGAAATTTAACTGCATGAAATTAAAATCAACTTAGATCAAGGAACTAGAGGTTGATAACGGAAATTTAAATGCGGAAATTAAAATCAACTTAGATCAAGGAACGAGAGGTTGATAACGAAATTTAAATGCATGAAATTAAAATCAACTTAGATCAAGGAACGAGAGGTTGATAACGAAATTTAAATGCATGAAATTAAAATCAACTTAGATCAAGGAACGAGAGGTTGATAACGGAAATTTAAATGCGGAAATTAAAATCAACTTAGATCAAGGAACGAGAGGTTGATAATAGGAAATTTAAATGCGGAAAATTAAAATCAACTTAGATCAAGGAACGAGAGGTTGATAACGAAATTTAAATGCAGGAAATTAAAATCAACTTAGATCAAGGAACGGAGGTTGATAACGAAATTTAAATGCGGAAATTAAAATCAACTTAGATCAAGGAACGAGAGGTTGATAACGAAATTTAAATGCGGAAATTAAAATCAACTTAGATCAAGGAACGAGAGGTTGATAACGGGAAATTAAAATCAACTTAGATCAAGGAACGAGAGGTTGATAACGGAAATTTAAATGCATGAAATTAAAATCAACTTAGATCAAGGAACGGAGGTTGATAACGAAATTTAAATGCATGAAATTAAAATCAACTTAGATCAAGGAACGAGAGGTTGATAACAGGAAATTTAAATGCATGAAATTAAAATCAACTTAGATCAAGGAACCGGAGGTTGATAACGAAAATTTAAATGCGGAAAATTAAAATCAACTTAGATCAAGGAACGAGAGGTTGATAACGAAATTTAAATGCATGAAATTAAAATCAACTTAGATCAAGGAACGAGAGGTTGATAACGAAATTTAAATGCATGAAATTAAAATCAACTTAGATCAAGGAACGAGAGGTTGATAACGGAATTTAAATGCGGAAAATTAAAATCAACTTAGATCAAGGAACGAGAGGTTGATAATAGGAAATTTAAATGCGGAAAATTAAAATCAACTTAGATCAAGGAACGGAGGTTGATAACGGAAATTTAAATGCATGAAATTAAAATCAACTTAGATCAAGGAACGAGGTTGATAACGAAATTTAAATGCATGAAATTAAAATCAACTTAGATCAAGGAACCGGAGGTTGATAACAGGAATTTAAATGCGGAAAATTAAAATCAACTTAGATCAAGGAACCAGAGGTTGATAACGGAAATTTAAATGCATGAAATTAAAATCAACTTAGATCAAGGAACGAGGTTGATAACGGAAATTTAAATGCGGAAATTAAAATCAACTTAGATCAAGGAACGAGAGGTTGATAACGAAATTTAAATGCATGAAATTAAAATCAACTTAGATCAAGGAACGAGAGGTTGATAACAGGAAATTTAAATGCATGAAATTAAAATCAACTTAGATCAAGGAACGAGAGGTTGATAACGAAATTTAAATGCGGAATTAAAATCAACTTAGATCAAGGAACGAGGAGGTTGATAACGGAAATTTAAATGCGGAAAATTAAAATCAACTTAGATCAAGGAACGAGAGGTTGATAACGGAAATTTAAATGCATGAAATTAAAATCAACTTAGATCAAGGAACGAGAGGTTGATAACGAAATTTAAATGCGGAAATTAAAATCAACTTAGATCAAGGAACGAGAGGTTGATAACGGAAATTTAAATGCATGAAATTAAAATCAACTTAGATCAAGGAACGAGAGGTTGATAACGAAATTTAAATGCGGAAATTAAAATCAACTTAGATCAAGGAACGAGAGGTTGATAACGAAATTTAAATGCATGAAATTAAAATCAACTTAGATCAAGGAACGGAGGTTGATAACGAAATTTAAATGCATGAAATTAAAATCAACTTAGATCAAGGAACGAGAGGTTGATAACGGAAATTTAAATGCGGAAATTAAAATCAACTTAGATCAAGGAACGAGAGGTTGATAACGGAAATTTAAATGCGGAAAATTAAAATCAACTTAGATCAAGGAACGAGAGGTTGATAACGGGAAATTTAAATGCAGGAAATTAAAATCAACTTAGATCAAGGAACCGGAGGTTGATAACGAAATTTAAATGCGGAAATTAAAATCAACTTAGATCAAGGAACGAGAGGTTGATAACGGGAAATTTAAATGCATGAAATTAAAATCAACTTAGATCAAGGAACGAGAGGTTGATAAAAATGCGGAAATTAAAATCAACTTAGATCAAGGAACCGGAGGTTGATAACGAAATTTAAATGCATGAAATTAAAATCAACTTAGATCAAGGAACGAGAGGTTGATAACGAAATTTAAATGCATGAAATTAAAATCAACTTAGATCAAGGAACGGAGGTTGATAACGGAAATTTAAATGCGGGAAATTAAAATCAACTTAGATCAAGGAACGAGAGGTTGATAACGAAAATTTAAATGCGGAAAATTAAAATCAACTTAGATCAAGGAACGAGAGGTTGATAACGGAAATTTAAATGCATGAAATTAAAATCAACTTAGATCAAGGAACGAGAGGTTGATAACGAAATTTAAATGCATGAAATTAAAATCAACTTAGATCAAGGAACGAGAGGTTGATAACGAAATTTAAATGCGGAAAATTAAAATCAACTTAGATCAAGGAACGAGAGGTTGATAATAGGAAATTTAAATGCGGAAAATTAAAATCAACTTAGATCAAGGAACGGAGGTTGATAACGAAATTTAAATGCATGAAATTAAAATCAACTTAGATCAAGGAACGAGAGGTTGATAACGAAATTTAAATGCGGAAATTAAAATCAACTTAGATCAAGGAACGAGAGAGGTTGATAACGGGAAATTTAAATGCATGAAATTAAAATCAACTTAGATCAAGGAACGGAGGTTGATATGAACGGAAATTTAAATGCATGAAATTAAAATCAACTTAGATCAAGGAACGAGAGGTTGATAACGAAATTTAAATGCGGAAAATTAAAATCAACTTAGATCAAGGAACGAGAGGTTGATAATAGGAAATTTAAATGCGGAAAATTAAAATCAACTTAGATCAAGGAACGAGAGGTTGATAACAGGAAATTTAAATGCATGAAATTAAAATCAACTTAGATCAAGGAACGAGAGGTTGATAACGAAATTTAAATGCGGAAATTAAAATCAACTTAGATCAAGGAACGAGAGGTTGATAACGAAATTTAAATGCATGAAATTAAAATCAACTTAGATCAAGGAACGGAGGTTGATAACGAAATTTAAATGCATGAAATTAAAATCAACTTAGATCAAGGAACGAGAGGTTGATAACGAAATTTAAATGCGGAAATTAAAATCAACTTAGATCAAGGAACGGAGGTTGATAACGGAAATTTAAATGCGGAAATTAAAATCAACTTAGATCAAGGAACGAGGTTGATAACGAAATTTAAATGCGGGAAATTAAAATCAACTTAGATCAAGGAACGAGAGGTTGATAACGAAAATTTAAATGCGGAAAATTAAAATCAACTTAGATCAAGGAACGAGGTTGATAACGGGAAATTAAAATCAACTTAGATCAAGGAACGAGAGGTTGATAACGAAATTTAAATGCGGAAATTAAAATCAACTTAGATCAAGGAACGAGGTTGATAACGGAAATTTAAATGCATGAAATTAAAATCAACTTAGATCAAGGAACGAGAGGTTGATAACGGGAAATTTAAATGCATGAAATTAAAATCAACTTAGATCAAGGAACGAGAGGTTGATAACGGAAATTTAAATGCATGAAATTAAAATCAACTTAGATCAAGGAACGAGAGGTTGATAACAGGAAATTTAAATGCATGGAAATTAAAATCAACTTAGATCAAGGAACGAGAGGTTGATAACGAAATTTAAATGCATGAAATTAAAATCAACTTAGATCAAGGAACGAGAGGTTGATAACAGGAAATTTAAATGCATGAAATTAAAATCAACTTAGATCAAGGAACGAGAGGTTGATAACGGAAATTTAAATGCGGAATTAAAATCAACTTAGATCAAGGAACGAGAGGTTGATAACGAAATTTAAATGCATGAAATTAAAATCAACTTAGATCAAGGAACGAGAGGTTGATAACGAAATTTAAATGCATGAAATTAAAATCAACTTAGATCAAGGAACGAGAGGTTGATAACGGAAATTTAAATGCGGAAATTAAAATCAACTTAGATCAAGGAACGAGAGGTTGATAACGAAATTTAAATGCATGAAATTAAAATCAACTTAGATCAAGGAACGAGAGGTTGATAACGAAATTTAAATGCATGAAATTAAAATCAACTTAGATCAAGGAACGAGAGGTTGATAACGGAAATTTAAATGCGGAAAATTAAAATCAACTTAGATCAAGGAACGAGAGGTTGATAATAGGAAATTTAAATGCGGGAAAATTAAAATCAACTTAGATCAAGGAACGGAGGTTGATAACGAAATTTAAATGCATGAAATTAAAATCAACTTAGATCAAGGAACCAGAGGTTGATAACGGAAATTTAAATGCGGAAATTAAAATCAACTTAGATCAAGGAACGAGAGGTTGATAACGAAATTTAAATGCATGAAATTAAAATCAACTTAGATCAAGGAACGAGAGGTTGATAACGAAATTTAAATGCATGAAATTAAAATCAACTTAGATCAAGGAACGAGAGGTTGATAACGAAATTTAAATGCGGAAATTAAAATCAACTTAGATCAAGGAACGAGAGGTTGATAACGAAATTTAAATGCATGAAATTAAAATCAACTTAGATCAAGGAACGAGAGGTTGATAACGAAATTTAAATGCATGAAATTAAAATCAACTTAGATCAAGGAACGAGGAGGTTGATAACGGAAATTTAAATGCGGAAATTAAAATCAACTTAGATCAAGGAACGAGAGGTTGATAACGGAAATTTAAATGCGGAAAATTAAAATCAACTTAGATCAAGGAACCGGAGGTTGATAACGGAAATTTAAATGCATGAAATTAAAATCAACTTAGATCAAGGAACGAGAGGTTGATAACAGGAAATTTAAATGCGGAAATTAAAATCAACTTAGATCAAGGAACGAGAGGTTGATAACGAAATTTAAATGCGGAAATTAAAATCAACTTAGATCAAGGAACGAGAGGTTGATAACGGGAAATTAAAATCAACTTAGATCAAGGAACGAGAGGTTGATAACGGAAATTTAAATGCATGAAATTAAAATCAACTTAGATCAAGGAACGGAGGTTGATAACGAAATTTAAATGCATGAAATTAAAATCAACTTAGATCAAGGAACGAGAGGTTGATAACGAAATTTAAATGCGGAAATTAAAATCAACTTAGATCAAGGAACGAGGTTGATAACGAAATTTAAATGCATGAAATTAAAATCAACTTAGATCAAGGAACGAGAGGTTGATAACAGGAAATTTAAATGCATGAAATTAAAATCAACTTAGATCAAGGAACGAGAGGTTGATAACGGAAATTTAAATGCGGAAATTAAAATCAACTTAGATCAAGGAACGAGAGGTTGATAACGGAAATTTAAATGCAGGAAAATTAAAATCAACTTAGATCAAGGAACGAGAGGTTGATAACGAAATTTAAATGCGGAAATTAAAATCAACTTAGATCAAGGAACGAGAGGTTGATAACGAAATTTAAATGCAGGAAATTAAAATCAACTTAGATCAAGGAACGAGAGGTTGATAACGAAATTTAAATGCATGAAATTAAAATCAACTTAGATCAAGGAACGAGAGGTTGATAGGAACGGAAATTTAAATGCGGAAATTAAAATCAACTTAGATCAAGGAACGAGAGGTTGATAACGAAATTTAAATGCATGAAATTAAAATCAACTTAGATCAAGGAACGAGAGGTTGATAACGGAAATTTAAATGCATGAAATTAAAATCAACTTAGATCAAGGAACGAGAGGTTGATAACGGAAATTTAAATGCGGGAATTAAAATCAACTTAGATCAAGGAACGGAGGTTGATAACGAAATTTAAATGCATGAAATTAAAATCAACTTAGATCAAGGAACGAGAGGTTGATAACGGAAATTTAAATGCGGAAATTAAAATCAACTTAGATCAAGGAACGGAGGTTGATAACGGAAATTTAAATGCGGAAATTAAAATCAACTTAGATCAAGGAACGAGAGGTTGATAACGAAATTTAAATGCATGAAATTAAAATCAACTTAGATCAAGGAACGAGAGGTTGATAACGAAATTTAAATGCATGAAATTAAAATCAACTTAGATCAAGGAACGAGAGGTTGATAACGAAATTTAAATGCGAAAAATTAAAATCAACTTAGATCAAGGAACGAGAGGTTGATAATAGGAAATTTAAATGCGGAAAATTAAAATCAACTTAGATCAAGGAACGAGAGGTTGATAACGAAATTTAAATGCATGAAATTAAAATCAACTTAGATCAAGGAACGAGGTTGATAACGAAATTTAAATGCGGGAAATTAAAATCAACTTAGATCAAGGAACGAGAGGTTGATAACGAAATTTAAATGCATGAAATTAAAATCAACTTAGATCAAGGAACGAGAGGTTGATAACGAAATTTAAATGCATGAAATTAAAATCAACTTAGATCAAGGAACGAGAGGTTGATAACAGGAAATTTAAATGCGGAAATTAAAATCAACTTAGATCAAGGAACGAGAGGTTGATAACGGAAATTTAAATGCATGAAATTAAAATCAACTTAGATCAAGGAACGAGAGGTTGATAACAGGAAATTTAAATGCATGAAATTAAAATCAACTTAGATCAAGGAACGAGAGGTTGATAACGGAAATTTAAATGCGGAAATTAAAATCAACTTAGATCAAGGAACGGAGGTTGATAACGGAAATTTAAATGCGGAAAATTAAAATCAACTTAGATCAAGGAACGAGAGGTTGATAACGAAATTTAAATGCATGAAATTAAAATCAACTTAGATCAAGGAACGAGAGGTTGATAACGAAATTTAAATGCAGGAAATTAAAATCAACTTAGATCAAGGAACGAGAGGTTGATAACGAAATTTAAATGCGGAAATTAAAATCAACTTAGATCAAGGAACGAGAGGTTGATATGAACGGAAATTTAAATGCGGAAATTAAAATCAACTTAGATCAAGGAACGGAGGTTGATAACGAAATTTAAATGCATGAAATTAAAATCAACTTAGATCAAGGAACGAGAGGTTGATAACGGAAATTTAAATGCATGAAATTAAAATCAACTTAGATCAAGGAACCTGAGGTTGATAACGGAAATTTAAATGCGGAAAATTAAAATCAACTTAGATCAAGGAACGAGAGGTTGATAACGGAAATTTAAATGCATGAAATTAAAATCAACTTAGATCAAGGAACGAGAGGTTGATAACGAAATTTAAATGCGGAAATTAAAATCAACTTAGATCAAGGAACGGAGGTTGATAACGAAATTTAAATGCGGAAATTAAAATCAACTTAGATCAAGGAACCAGAGGTTGATAATGGGAAATTAAAATCAACTTAGATCAAGGAATCGGAGGTTGATAACAGGAAATTTAAATGCAGGAAATTAAAATCAACTTAGAACAAGGAACCAGAGGTTGATAACGGAAATTTAAATGCATGAAATTAAAATCAACTTAGATCAAGGAACGAGAGGTTGATAACGGAAATTTAAATGCGGAAAATTAAAATCAACTTAGATCAAGGAACGAGAGGTTGATAACGGAAATTTAAATGCATGAAATTAAAATCAACTTAGATCAAGGAACGAGAGGTTGATAACGGAAATTTAAATGCGGGAAATTAAAATCAACTTAGATCAAGGAACGAGGTTGATAACGAAATTTAAATGCATGAAATTAAAATCAACTTAGATCAAGGAACGGAGGTTGATAACGAAATTTAAATGCATGAAATTAAAATCAACTTAGATCAAGGAACGAGAGGTTGATAACGGAAATTTAAATGCGGGAAATTAAAATCAACTTAGATCAAGGAACGAGAGGTTGATAACAGGAATTTAAATGCGGAAATTAAAATCAACTTAGATCAAGGAACGAGAGGTTGATAACGGAAATTTAAATGCATGAAATTAAAATCAACTTAGATCAAGGAACGGAGGTTGATAACGAAATTTAAATGCATGAAATTAAAATCAACTTAGATCAAGGAACGAGAGGTTGATAACGGAAATTTAAATGCGGAAATTAAATTCAACTTAGATCAAGGAACGAGAGGTTGATAATAGAAAATTTAAATGCGGAAAATTAAAATCAACTTAGATCAAGGAACGAGAGGTTGATAACAGGAAATTTAAATGCATGAAATTAAAATCAACTTAGATCTAGGAACCACAGGTTGATAACAGAAATTTAAATGCGGGAAATTAAAATCAACTTAGATCAAGGAACCAGATGTTGATAACGAAATTTAAATGCATGAAATTAAAATCAACTTAGATCAAGGAACGAGAGGTTGATAACGGAAATTTAAATGCATGAAATTAAAATCAACTTAGATCAAGGAACGAGGTTGATAACGAGGAAATTTAAATGCATGAAATTAAAATCAACTTAGATCAAGGAACGAGAGGTTGATAACGAGAAATTTAAATGCATGAAATTAAAATCAACTTAGATCAAGGAACGAGAGGTTGATAACGAAATTTAAATGCATGAAATTAAAATCAACTTAGATCAAGGAACGAGAGGTTGATAACGAAATTTAAATGCGGAAAATTAAAATCAACTTAGATCAAGGAACGAGAGGTTGATAACGAAATTTAAATGCATGAAATTAAAATCAACTTAGATCAAGGAACGAGAGGTTGATAACGAAATTTAAATGCATGAAATTAAAATCAACTTAGATCAAGGAACGAGAGGTTGATAACGGGAAATTTAAATGCATGAAATTAAAATCAACTTAGATAAAGGAACCAGATGTTGATAACGAAATTTAAATGCGGAAATTAAAATCAACTTAGATCAAGGAACGAGAGGTTGATAACGGAAATTTAAATGCGGAAAATTAAAATCAACTTAGATCAAGGAACGAGAGGTTGATAACGAAATTTAAATGCATGAAATTAAAATCAACTTAGATCAAGGAACGAGAGGTTGATAACGAAATTTAAATGCATGAAATTAAAATCAACTTAGATCAAGGAACGAGAGGTTGATAACGAAATTTAAATGCGGAAATTAAAATCAACTTAGATCAAGGAACGAGAGGTTGATAACGGAAATTTAAAGCATGAAATTAAAATCAACTTAGATCAAGGAACGAGAGGTTGATAACGAGAAATTTAAATGCATGAAATTAAAATCAACTTAGATCAAGGAACGAGAGGTTGATAACGGAAATTTAAATGCATGAAATTAAAATCAACTTAGATCAAGGAACGAGAGGTTGATAACGGAAATTTAAATGCGGAAAATTAAAATCAACTTAGATCAAGGAACCGGAGGTTGATAACGGAAATTTAAATGCATGAAATTAAAATCAACTTAGATCAAGGAACGAGAGGTTGATAACGAAATTTAAATGCGGAAATTAAAATCAACTTAGATCAAGGAACGAGAGGTTGATAACGAAATTTAAATGCGGAAATTAAAATCAACTTAGATCAAGGAACGGAGGTTGATATGAACGGAAATTTAAATGCGGAAATTAAAATCAACTTAGATCAAGGAACGAGAGGTTTATAACAGTAAATTTAAATTTCGTGAAATTAAAATCAACTTAGATCAAGGAACGAGAGGTTGATAACGAAATTTAAATGCATGAAATTAAAATCAACTTAGATCAAGGAACGAGAGGTTGATAACGGAAATTTAAATGCGGAAAATTAAAATCAACTTAGATCAAGGAACGAGAGGTTGATAACGGAAATTTAAATGCAGGAAATTAAAATCAACTTAGATCAAGGAACGAGAGGTTGATAACGGAAATTTAAATGCGGGAAATTAAAATCAACTTAGATCAAGGAACGAGGTTGATAACGAAATTTAAATGCATGAAATTAAAATCAACTTAGATCAAGGAACGAGAGGTTGATAACGGGAAATTTAAATGCATGAAATTAAAATCAACGTAGATGAAGGAACGAGAGGTTGATAACGGAAATTTAAATGCGGAAATTAAAATCAACTTAGATCAAGGAACCGGAGGTTGATAACGAAATTTAAATGCGGAAATTAAAATCAACTTAGATCAAGGAACGAGAGGTTGATAACGAAATTTAAATGCATGAAATTAAAATCAACTTAGATCAAGGAACCAGAGGTTGATAACAGGAAATTTAAATGCATGAAATTAAAATCAACTTAGATCAAGGAACCAGAGGTTGATAACAGGTAATTTAAATTGCGGGAAATTAAAATCAACTTAGATCAAGGAACCAGAGGTTGATAATAGGAAATTTAAATGCAGGAAAATTAAAATCAACTTAGATCAAGGAACCAGAGGTTGATAACAGGAAATTTAAATGCATGAAATTAAAATCAACTTAGATCAAGGAACCAGAGGTTGATAACGAAATTTAAATGCGGAAATTAAAATCAACTTAGATCAAGGAACGAGAGGTTGATAACGAAATTTAAATGCATGAAATTAAAATCAACTTAGATCAAGGAACGAGAGGTTGATAACGAAATTTAAATGCATCAAATTAAAATCAACTTAGATCAAGGAACCAGAGGTTGATAACGGGAAATTTAAATGCATGAAATTAAAATCAACTTAGATCAAGGAACGAGAGGTTGATAACGAAATTTAAATGCGGAAATTAAAATCAACTTAGATCAAGGAACGAGAGGTTGATAACGAAATTTAAATGCATGAAATTAAAATCAACTTAGATCAAGGAACGAGGTTGATAACGAAATTTAAATGCGGAAATTAAAATCAACTTAGATCAAGGAACGAGAGGTTGATAACGAAATTTAAATGCATGAAATTAAAATCAACTTAGATCAAGGAACGAGAGGTTGATAACGGAAATTTAAATGCATGAAATTAAAATCAACTTAGATCAAGGAACGGAGGTTGATAACGAAATTTAAATGCGGAAATTAAAATCAACTTAGATCAAGGAACGAGAGGTTGATAACGGAAATTTAAATGCGGAAATTAAAATCAACTTAGATCAAGGAACGAGAGGTTGATAACGAAAATTTAAATGCATGAAATTAAAATCAACTTAGATCAAGGAACGAGAGGTTGATAACGAAATTTAAATGCGGGAAATTAAAATCAACTTAGATCAAGGAACGAGAGGTTGATAACGGAAATTTAAATGCGGAAAATTAAAATCAACTTAGATCAAGGAACGAGAGGTTGATAATGCGGAAATTAAAATCAACTTAGATCAAGGAACGAGAGGTTGATAACGAAATTTAAATGCGGAAATTAAAATCAACTTAGATCAAGGAACGAGAGGTTGATAACGAAATTTAAATGCGGGAAATTAAAATCAACTTAGATCAAGGAACCAGATGTTGATAACAGGAAATTTAAATGCATGAAATTAAAATCAACTTAGATCAAGGAACCAGAGGTTGATAACAGGAAATTGAAATGCAGGAAATTAAATTCAACTTAGATCAAGAAACCAGAGGTTGATAACAGGAAATTTAAATTGCAGGAAATTAAAATCAACTTAGATCAAGGAACCAGAGTTTGATAACAGAAAATTTAAATGCATGAAATTAAAATCAACTTAGATCAAGGAACCAGAGGTTGATAACAGGAAATTTAAATGTATAAAATTAAAATCAACTTATATCAAGGAACTAGAGGTTGATAACTGGAACTTTAAATGCCGGGAATTAAAATCAACTTAGATCAAGGAACCAAAGGTTGATAACAGGAAATTTAAATGCAGTAAAATTAAAATCAACTTAGATCAAGGAACCAGAGGTTGATAACCGGAAATTTAAATTGCGGGAAATTAAATTCAACTTAGATCAAGGAACCAGAGGTTGATAACAGGAAATTTAAATGCATGAAATTAAAATCAACTTAGATCAAGGAACAAGAGGTTGATAACAGGAAATTTAACTGCATGAAATTAAAATCAACTTAGTCAAGGAACGAGAGGTTGATAACGAAATTTAAATGCATGAAATTAAAATCAACTTAGATCAAGGAACGAGAGGTTGATAACGGAAATTTAAATGCGGAAATTAAAATCAACTTAGATCAAGGAACGAGAGGTTGATAACGAAATTTAAATGCATGAAATTAAAATCAACTTAGATCAAGGAACGGAGGTTGATAACGGAAATTTAAATGCGGAAATTAAAATCAACTTAGATCAAGGAACGAGAGGTTGATAACGAAATTTAAATGCATGAAATTAAAATCAACTTAGATCAAGGAACGAGAGGTTGATAACGAAATTTAAATGGCGTGAAATTAAAATCAACTTAGATCAAGGAACCGGAGGTTGATAACAGGAAATTTAAATGCATGAAATTAAAATCAACTTAGATCAAGGAACGAGAGGTTGATAACGGGAAATTAAAATCAACTTAGATCAAGGAACGAGAGGTTGATAACGGAAATTTAAATGCGGGAAATTAAAATCAACTTAGATCAAGGAACGAGAGGTTGATAACGAAATTTAAATGCGGAAATTAAAATCAACTTAGATCAAGGAACGGAGGTTGATAACGGAAATTTAAATGCGGAAATTAAAATCAACTTAGATCAAGGAACCAGAGGTTGATAACGAAATTTAAATGCATGAAATTAAAATCAACTTAGATCAAGGAACGAGAGGTTGATAACGAAATTTAAATGCGGAAATTAAAATCAACTTAGATCAAGGAACGGAGGTTGATAACGAAATTTAAATGCATGAAATTAAAATCAACTTAGATCAAGGAACGAGAGGTTGATAACAGTAAATTTAAATGCATGAAATTAAAATCAACTTAGATCAAGGAACGAGAGGTTGATAACGGAAATTTAAATGCATGAAATTAAAATCAACTTAGATCAAGGAACGAGAGGTTGATAACGAAATTTAAATGCGGAAAATTAAAATCAACTTAGATCAAGGAACGAGAGGTTGATAACAGGAAATTTAAATGCATGAAATTAAAATCAACTTAGATCAAGGAACGAGGTTGATAACGAAATTTAAATGCGGAAATTAAAATCAACTTAGATCAAGGAACGAGAGGTTGATAACGAAATTTAAATGCATTAAATTAAAATCAACTTAGATCAAGGAACGAGAGGTTGATAACGGGAAATTTAAATGCATGAAATTAAAATCAACTTAGATCAAGGAACGAGAGGTTGATAACAGGAAATTTAAATGCGGAAATTAAAATCAACTTAGATCAAGGAACGAGAGGTTGATAACGAAATTTAAATGCATGAAATTAAAATCAACTTAGATCAAGGAACGAGAGGTTGATAACGAGAAATTTAAATGCATGAAATTAAAATCAACTTAGATCAAGGAACGAGAGGTTGATAACGGAAATTTAAATGCGGAAATTAAAATCAACTTAGATCAAGGAACGAGAGGTTGATAACGGAAATTTAAATGCGGAAAATTAAAATCAACTTAGATCAAGGAACGAGAGGTTGATAACGGAAATTTAAATGCATGAAATTAAAATCAACTTAGATCAAGGAACGAGAGGTTGATAACGAAATTTAAATTGGAAATTAAAATCAACTTAGATCAAGGAACGAGAGGTTGATAACGAAATTTAAATGCGGAAATTAAAATCAACTTAGATCAAGGAACCGGAGGTTGATAAATTTAAATGCGGAAATTAAAATCAACTTAGATCAAGGAACGGAGGTTGATAACGAAATTTAAATGCATGAAATTAAAATCAACTTAGATCAAGGAACGAGAGGTTGATAACGAAATTTAAATGCATGAAATTAAAATCAACTTAGATCAAGGAACGAGAGGTTGATAACGAAATTTAAATGCGGGAAATTAAAATCAACTTAGATCAAGGAACGAGAGGTTGATAACGAAAATTTAAATGCGGAAAATTAAAATCAACTTAGATCAAGGAACGAGAGGTTGATAACGAAATTTAAATGCATGAAATTAAAATCAACTTAGATCAAGGAACGAGAGGTTGATAACGAAATTTAAATGCATGAAATTAAAATCAACTTAGATCAAGGAACGGAGGTTGATAACGGGAATTTAAATGCGGAAAATTAAAATCAACTTAGATCAAGGAACGAGAGGTTGATAATAGGAAATTTAAATGCGGAAAATTAAAATCAACTTAGATCAAGGAACGAGAGGTTGATAACAGGAAATTTAAATGCATGAAATTAAAATCAACTTAGATCAAGGAACGAGGTTGATAACGGAAATTTAAATGCGGAAATTAAAATCAACTTAGATCAAGGAACGAGAGAGGTTGATAACGAAATTTAAATGCATGAAATTAAAATCAACTTAGATCAAGGAACGAGAGGTTGATAACGGAAATTTAAATGCATGAAATTAAAATCAACTTAGATCAAGGAACGAGAGGTTGATAACGGAAATTTAAATGCGGAAATTAAAATCAACTTAGATCAAGGAACGGAGGTTGATAACGGAAATTTAAATGCGGAAATTAAAATCAACTTAGATCAAGGAACGAGAGGTTGATAACGGGAAATTTAAATGCGGGAAATTAAAATCAACTTAGATCAAGGAACGAGAGGTTGATAACGAAAATTTAAATGCGGAAAATTAAAATCAACTTAGATCAAGGAACGAGAGGTTGATAATGCGGAAATTAAAATCAACTTAGATCAAGGAACCGGAGGTTGATAACGGAAATTTAAATGCGGAAATTAAAATCAACTTAGATCAAGGAACGAGGTTGATAACGAAATTTAAATGCATGAAATTAAAATCAACTTAGATCAAGGAACGAGGTTGATAACGAAATTTAAATGCATGAAATTAAAATCAACTTAGATCAAGGAACGAGAGGTTGATAACGGAAATTTAAATGCATGAAATTAAAATCAACTTAGATCAAGGAACGAGAGGTTGATAACAGGAAATTTAAATGCGGAAAATTAAAATCAACTTAGATCAAGGAACGAGAGGTTGATAACGAAATTTAAATGAATTAAATTAAAATCAACTTAGATCAAGGAACTAGAGGTTGATAACAGGAAATTTAAACGTATGAAATTAAAATCAACTTAGATCAAGGAACTAGAGGTTGATAACTGGAACTTTAAATGTCGGGAATTAAAGTCAACTTAGATGAAGGAACGAGAGGTTGATAACGAAATTTAAATGCATGAAATTAAAATCAACTTAGATCAAGGAACAAGAGGTTGATAACGGAAATTTAAATGCGGAAATTAAAATCAACTTAGATCAAGGAACGAGAGGTTGATAACGGAAATTTAAATGCGGAAATTAAAATCAACTTAGATCAAGGAACGAGAGGTTGATAACGAAATTTAAATGCATGAAATTAAAATCAACTTAGATCAAGGAACGAGAGGTTGATAACGGAAATTTAAATGCATGAAATTAAAATCAACTTAGATCAAGGAACGAGAGGTTGATAACGAGGAATTTAAATGCGGAAAATTAAAATCAACTTAGATCAAGGAACGAGAGGTTGATAATAGGAAATTTAAATGCGGAAAATTAAAATCAACTTAGATCAAGGAACGAGAGGTTGATAACGAAATTTAAATGCATGAAATTAAAATCAACTTAGATCAAGGAACGAGGTTGATAACGAAATTTAAATGCGGGAAATTAAAATCAACTTAGATCAAGGAACGAGAGGTTGATAACGAAATTTAAATGCATGAAATTAAAATCAACTTAGATCAAGGAACGAGAGGTTGATAACGAAATTTAAATGCATGAAATTAAAATCAACTTAGATCAAGGAACAAGAGGTTGATAACAGGAAATTTAAATGCGGAAATTAAAATCAACTTAGATCAAGGAACGAGAGGTTGATAACGAAATTTAAATGCATGAAATTAAAATCAACTTAGATCAAGGAACGAGAGGTTGATAACGAAATTTAAATGCATGAAATTAAAATCAACTTAGATCAAGGAACCAGAGGTTGATAACGGAAATTTAAATGCGGAAATTAAAATCAACTTAGATCAAGGAACGAGAGGTTGATAACGAAATTTAAATGCGGAAATTAAAATCAACTTAGATCAAGGAACGAGAGGTTGATAACGGAAATTTAAATGCATGAAATTAAAATCAACTTAGATCAAGGAACGAGAGGTTGATAACGAAATTTAAATGCATGAAATTAAAATCAACTTAGATCAAGGAACGAGAGGTTGATAACGGAATTTAAATGCGGAAAATTAAAATCAACTTAGATCAAGGAACCGGAGGTTGATAATAGGAAATTTAAATGCATGAAAATTAAAATCAACTTAGATCAAGGAACGAGAGGTTGATAACGGGAAATTTAAATGCATGAAATTAAAATCAACTTAGATCAAGGAACGAGGTTGATAACGGGAAATTTAAATGCGGAAATTAAAATCAACTTAGATCAAGGAACGAGAGGTTGATAACGGAAATTTAAATGCATGAAATTAAAATCAACTTAGATCAAGGAACGAGAGGTTGATAACGAAATTTAAATGCATGAAATTAAAATCAACTTAGATCAAGGAACGAGAGGTTGATAACGAAATTTAAATGCGGAAATTAAAATCAACTTAGATCAAGGAACGAGGTTGATAACGGAAATTTAAATGCATGAAATTAAAATCAACTTAGATCAAGGAACGAGAGGTTGATAACGGAAATTTAAATGCATGAAATTAAAATCAACTTAGATCAAGGAACGGAGGTTGATAACGAAATTTAAATGCGGAAATTAAAATCAACTTAGATCAAGGAACGAGAGGTTGATAATAGGAAATTTAAATGCGGAAAATTAAAATCAACTTAGATCAAGGAACGAGAGGTTGATAACGAAATTTAAATGCGGAAATTAAAATCAACTTAGATCAAGGAACGAGAGGTTGATAACAGGAAATTTAAATGCAGGAAATTAAAATCAACTTAGATCAAGGAACGAGAGGTTGATAACGAAATTTAAATGCATGAAATTAAAATCAACTTAGATCAAGGAACGAGAGGTTGATAAAAATGCGGAAATTAAAATCAACTTATATCTAGGAAAGAGAGATTTATAACAGGTAATTTTAATGCATGAAATTAAAATGAACTTAGATCAAGGAACGGAGGTTGATAACGAAATTTAAATGCATGAAATTAAAATCAACTTAGATCAAGGAACGAGAGGTTGATAACGAAATTTAAATGCGGAAATTAAAATCAACTTAGATCAAGGAACGAGAGGTTGATAACGGAAATTTAAATGCATGAAATTAAAATCAACTTAGATCAAGGAACGAGAGGTTGATAACGAAATTTAAATGCATGAAATTAAAATCAACTTAGATCAAGGAACCGGAGGTTGATAACGGAAATTTAAATGCGGGAAATTAAAATCAACTTAGATCAAGGAACGAGAGGTTGATAACGGAAATTTAAATGCGGAAAATTAAAATCAACTTAGATCAAGGAACGAGAGGTTGATAACGAAATTTAAATGCATGAAATTAAAATCAACTTTGATCAATGAACCAGAGGTTGATAACAGGAAATTTAAATGCATGGAAATTAAAATCAACTTAGATCAAGGAACCAGAGGTTGATAACAGGAAATTTAAATTGCGGGAAATTGAAATCAACTTAGATCAAGGAACCAGAGGTTGATAACAGGAAATTTAAATTGCGGGAAATTAAAATCAACATAGATCAAGGAACAAGAAGTTGATAACAGGAAATTTAAATGCATGAAATTAACGTTAACTTAGATCAAGGAACCGGAGGTTGATAACAGGAAATTTAAATGCATGAAAGTTAAAATCAACTTAGATCAAGGAACCAGAGGTTGATAACAGGAAATTTAAATGCTGGAAAATTAAAATCAACTTAGATCAAGGAACCAGAGGTTGATTAACAGGAAATTTAAATGCATGGAAATTAAAATCAGCTTAGATCAAGGAACCAGAGGTTGATAACAGGAAATTTAAATGCGGGAAATTAAAATCAACTTAGATCAAGGAACAAGAGGTTGATAACGAAATTTAAATGCGGAAATTAAAATCAACTTAGATCAAGGAACGAGAGGTTGATAACGAAATTTAAATGCATGAAATTAAAATCAACTTAGATCAAGGAACGAGAGGTTGATAACGAAATTTAAATGCATGAAATTAAAATCAACTTAGATCAAGGAACGAGAGGTTGATAACGGGAATTTAAATGCGAAAAATTAAAATCAACTTAGATCAAGGAACGAGAGGTTGATAATAGGAAATTTAAATGCGGAAAATTAAAATCAACTTAGATCAAGGAACGAGAGGTTGATAACGAAATTTAAATGCATGAAATTAAAATCAACTTAGATCAAGGAACGAGAGGTTGATAACGAAATTTAAATGCGGAAATTAAAATCAACTTAGATCAAGGAACGAGAGGTTGATAACGAAATTTAAATGCATGAAATTAAAATCAACTTAGATCAAGGAACGAGAGGTTGATAACGAAATTTAAATGCATGAAATTAAAATCAACTTAGATCAAGGAACGAGAGGTTGATAACGAAATTTAAATGCGGAAATTAAAATCAACTTAGATCAAGGAACGGAGGTTGATAACGAAATTTAAATGCATGAAATTAAAATCAACTTAGATCAAGGAACGGAGGTTGATAACGAAATTTAAATGCATGAAATTAAAATCAACTTAGATCAAGGAACGGAGGTTGATAACGGGAAATTTAAATGCATGAAATTAAAATCAACTTAGATCAAGGAACGAGAGGTTGATAACGGAAATTTAAATGCATGAAATTAAAATCAACTTAGATCAAGGAACGGAGGTTGATAACGAAATTTAAATGCGGAAATTAAAATCAACTTAGATCAAGGAACGAGAGGTTGATAGGACGGAAATTTAAATGCGGAAATTAAAATCAACTTAGATCAAGGAACGAGAGGTTGATAACGAAATTTAAATGCATGAAATTAAAATCAACTTAGATCAAGGAACGAGAGGTTGATAACAGGAAATTTAAATGCATGAAATTAAAATCAACTTAGATCAAGGAACGAGAGGTTGATAACGGAAATTTAAATGCGGAAAATTAAAATCAACTTAGATCAAGGAACGAGAGGTTGATAACGAAATTTAAATGCATGAAATTAAAATCAACTTAGATCAAGGAACGAGAGGTTGATAACGGAAATTTAAATGCGGAAATTAAAATCAACTTAGATCAAGGAACGAGAGGTTGATAACAGGAAATTTAAATGCGGAAATTAAAATCAACTTAGATCAAGGAACCGGAGGTTGATAACGGGAAATTAAAATCAACTTAGATCAAGGAACGAGAGGTTGATAACGAAATTTAAATGCATGAAATTAAAATCAACTTAGATCAAGGAACGAGAGGTTGATAACGGAAATTTAAATGCATGAAATTAAAATCAACTTAGATCAAGGAACGAGAGGTTGATAACGGAAATTTAAATGCAGGAAAATTAAAATCAACTTAGATCAAGGAACGAGAGGTTGATAACGAAATTTAAATGCAGGAAATTAAAATCAACTTAGATCAAGGAACGAGAGGTTGATAACGAAATTTAAATGCGGAAATTAAAATCAACTTAGATCAAGGAACGAGAGGTTGATAACGAAATTTAAATGCGGAAATTAAAATCAACTTAGATCAAGGAACGAGAGGTTGATAACAGGAAATTTAAATGCATGAAATTAAAATCAACTTAGATCAAGGAACGAGAGGTTGATAACGGAAATTTAAATGCATGAAATTAAAATCAACTTAGATCAAGGAACGAGAGGTTGATAACGAAATTTAAATGCGGAAATTAAAATCAACTTAGATCAAGGAACCGGAGGTTGATAACGAAATTTAAATGCATGAAATTAAAATCAACTTAGATCAAGGAACGAGAGGTTGATAACGGAAATTTAAATGCATGAAATTAAAATCAACTTAGATCAAGGAACGAGAGGTTGATAACGGAAATTTAAATGCATGGAAATTAAAATCAACTTAGATCAAGGAACGAGAGGTTGATAATAGGAAATTTAAATGCGGAAAATTAAAATAAACTAAGATCATGGAACGAGTGGTTGATAATTGGTAATTTAGATGCAGGAAATTAAAATCAACTTAGATCAAGGAACGAGAGGTTGATAACGGAAATTTAAATGCGGGAAATTAAAATCAACTTAGATCAAGGAACGAGAGGTTGATAACGAAATTTAAATGCATGAAATTAAAATCAACTTAGATCAAGGAACGAGAGGTTGATAACGAAATTTAAATGCATGAAATTAAAATCAACTTAGATCAAGGAACGAGGTTGATAACGGGAAATTTAAATGCATGAAATTAAAATCAACTTAGATCAAGGAACGAGAGGTTGATAACGAAATTTAAATGCGGAAATTAAAATCAACTTAGATCAAGGAACGAGAGGTTGATAACGGAAATTTAAATGCATGAAATTAAAATCAACTTAGATCAAGGAACGAGAGGTTGATAACGAAATTTAAATGCATGAAATTAAAATCAACTTAGATCAAGGAACTAGAGGTTGATAACAGGAAATTTAAATTCATGAAATTAAATTAAACTTAGATGAAGTAACCAGAGGTTGATAACAGGAAATTTAAATGCAGTAAAATTAAAATCAACTTAGATCAAGGAACCAAAGGTTGATAACCGGAAATTTAAATTACGGGAAATTAAAATCAACTTAGATGAACGAACCAGAGGTTGATAACAGGAAATTTAAATTGCGGGAAATTAAAATCAATTTAGTTCAAGGAACCAGAGGTTGATAACAGGAAATTTAAATGCATGAAATTAAAATCAACTTAGATCAAGGAACCAGAGGTTGATAACAGGAAATTAAAATTGCGGGAAATTAAAATCAACTTAGATCAAGGAACCAGAGGTTGATAATTGGAAATTTAAATGCAGGAAAATTAAAATCAACTTAGATCAAGGAAACAGAGGTTGATAGCGGGAAATTAAAATCAACTTAGATCAAGGAACCAGAGGTTGATAACAGGAAATTTAAATTGCGGGAAATTAAAATCAACTTAGATCAAGGAACCAGAGGTTGATAACAGGAAATTTAAATTGCGGGAAATTAAAATCAACTTAGATCAAGGAACTAGAGGTTGATAATAGGAAATTTAAATGCAGGAAAATTAAAATCAACTTTGATCAAGGAACCAGAGGTTGATAACAGGAAATTTAAATGCAGGAAATTAAAATCAACTTAGATCAAGGAACCAGAGGTTGATAACAGGAAATTTAAATTGCGAGAAATTAAAATCAACATAAATCAATGAACGAGAGGTTGATAACAGGAAATTTAAATGCATGAAATTAAAATCAACTTAGATCAAGGAACCAGAGGTTGATAACAGGAAATTTAAATGCATGAAATTAAAATCAACTTAGATCAAGGAACCAGAGGTTGATAACAGGAAATTTAAATGCATGAAATTAAAATCAACTTAGATCAAGGAACCAGAGGTTGATAACAGGAAATTTAAATGCAGGAAAATTAAAATCAACTTAGATCAAGGAACCAGAGGTTGATAACAGGAAATTTAAATGCATGAAATTAAAATCAACTTAGATCAAGGAACCAGAGGTTGATAACAGGAAATTTAAATTGCGGGAAATTAAAATCAACTTAGATCAAGGAACCAGAGGTTGATAATAGGAAATTTAAATGCATGAAATTAAAATCAACTTAGATCAAGGAACTAGAGGCTGATAACAGGAAATTTAAATGCATGAAGTTAAAATCAACTTAGATCAAGGAACCAGAGGTTGATAACGGGAAATTTAAATGCATGAAATTAAAATCAACTTAGATCAAGGAACCAGAGGTTGATAACAGGAAATTTAAATGCATGAAATTAAAATCAACTTAGATCAAGGAACCAGAGGTTGATAACAGGAAATTTAAATGCATGAAATTAAAATCAACTTAGATCAAGGAACTAGAGGTTGATAACTGGAACTTTAAATGCCGGGAATTAAAATAAACTTAGATCAAGGAACCAGAGGTTGATAGTAGGAAATTTAAATGCAGGAAAATTAAAATCAACTTAGATCAAGGAACCAGAGGTTGATAACAGGAAATTTAAATGCAGGAAATTAAAATCAAATTAGATCAAGAAACCAGAGGTTGATAACAGGAAATTTAAATTGCAGGAAATTAAAATCAACTTAGATCAAGGAACCAGAGGTTGATAACATGAAATTTAAATTGCGGGAAATTAAAATCAACTTAGATCAAGGAACCAGAGGTTGATAGCGGGAAATTAAAATAAACTTAGATCAAGGAACCAGAGGTTGATAACAGGAAATTTAAATGCATGAAATTAAAATCAACTTAGATCAAGGAACCAGAGGTTGATAACAGGAAATTTAAATGCATGAAATTAAAATCAACTTAGATTGTGACACCCCTTACCCGACTACAGTGTAGCCGAGCAAGTTATGCCACTCAGTGTGCCGGAGCACTCTAGTTTATCTGATTTCATTACAGTCCTTGATTTATTTATTCAAAAACTTTATTGAAGATTTAGGCTATTTTTACTTTTATCAAAATCTAACTAAATTGGAAATTTCAAAAATTTTAACGATAATCCGACAAAGTGTCGGCTGTAATTTGGACTAACAGTTCTTCTGAACCTGCCAAAGACAATTTCAATATATACTCAATTTCTCAAACTTAATAGTCTCAAAAATTTTCAAACATAATGTATCTCAATACAGTATTCAGATTTCTCAGAAATCTCATTAGATTTTCAATATCTCAATATTCACAAGTATAATCTCATTATAACTCAAATTCAATTCACATACTAAAATACTTACTTTGAATAGCTTCCATAATTCATAGGTTAATTACATGAGTTTATTTTGTACAAGATATACAAATAATTTACAATGTGCTAGGAATGAACAATATACATAACTTGTATAAAATGAGCCCTATCTACATGCATTGCTGAGGAGGTGACAATCTTGAACTCTTCTGACACTTCTGCAGATCTGGACTCCAAAAATCTCAGTCGACAGTCTACTGGTTTTACCTTCAGTACCTGCGCGAGGAAGCAATTCCATCGCGCTAAGCATTTCTGCTTAGTGGTGCAATAATATAACAAAAAATAATATATACAAGTAAAGAAAGAAATAAATGATAATTCAGATACTCAGAGTCAATTTAATTTGGTATGGTATTTCTAGTATCAACGATCTTATATACTAGTTTGTTCCTCTTTGGAAGTGCTTAGTTTATAACTTTTCAGTAATACTAGCAGGTATATAATTTATTCTATCTGTATTGTATTTCAAGTCTGCAGTTACTCGCAATTTATATTTTTGTTATGTTTCTTTTGCTAATCTCTTTTGCCTATTCATTCAATACTTAATTTAATTATCTGGATTTTCATTATACTTAACTTAACTTAGCTGAATTGAATAATACTTTAATTGACTGCCCAAGTAACCTATACTAGGCATTTGGATCGATAACGGTCGTTGGCCCGACACCGCGGTGCCTCGGGCCGTCATACCATGGGACGCAGAACGTCAACCATGTATGCAGTCAGTATGGCTAAAAAGCCATGATATCACATAATCGGGCATAAAAGCCATGAATACGGGCATAAAAGCCATGAATACGGGCATAAAGCCATGAATACAGGCATAAAGCCTTTCGCAGTACTGCTAAAACAATACCCTATTGGCATGCCAAACTATCCAAACCAATCTTGTTAGGTATACTAGGGCATTTGATATTTTAAAATGTTAATATATTGTGCTTTATGACTTCATTATTTCATGATAAATTTCAATCATAATTCATACATTCATTTGATCATTTATATGATCACAATTCACATCAATTATTCTTTTATACCATTGTACTCAAAATACTTCTCCTCTTTACAATAATGAGAACTAATGTCTCATTCATACATTAATATGGTTTATTTATCCATTCATTATGTTATTCATATTGATCACAATTCTAAACAATGGTTCACATGTACCATTGTATTCAAAACATTTTTCCTTTCTCATTTATACATTCAAGAATCTACTTATGTAATTACAAATTTTATATTTCAAGTTGAGTTACTAATATTTTATGAATTCCATTTGTGATGGGCATATATGCCCTAACTATCTATTCACATCAATTAGGTGACTTATTTTTCATGTTTCAAGTAATCCATGAATATTTCATGGATTTCAAATTTATGGCCTAAATTTCTTTTCAACAATTTTGACTAGGATGCATAGTCCATATTTGTCATACAATTCTAAGCATTTAAGCTTAGAATTGGTTCTAGGTCTTCATCTTAATTCACTAATCATTTTGATTACTATTCACCATACTAGTCAACCAAAATGTTGACCTTTTTATACTTAATGGATATATTAATTCTAATTACACCAAGATCCCACATTTTGAGTTTTACATTTACTAATATTAATTGCCAATTGCAATTTAAAGTCCCCTAGATGCATTTCTAATTTCAAATTTTGAATTTCAAGTTTTGGTGTCACTATTCACCTCATTGGTCAACAAAAATGTTGACTTTTGCATAGACAATAGGTACATTGGTTTTAACACTCCCGATATACCACATTTTGCATTTAAAACTTGTTGGAATCAATTACCAAATCCATTTCCAAGCTTATTTCAAGTTTTCATGTCACTATTCACTTCATTAGTCAACTAAAATGTTGACTTTTGCATAGAAAATATGTACATTGACTTTGGCACTTCAAACATACTACATTTTTCATTTAAAACTTGTTGGTTTTGGTCACTTTCTCAAAGCTTAGGTCATTTTGGCAAAATTGCCAATTTTTGGTTTTGGTGCTCCGAAGTTGCACTGCTTCATTGGTCAATTTACTGTTGGAATTTGACAAAACTTCCTTCATAGAAAATGTTCCTTATTCTGTCTAGTTGAATTTCTTTTTTTGAATCACTCCATTTGGAGTTTTGTAGCTCAAGTTATGGCCAAAATAAGTTTACTGTTCACGTGCACTGTTCATGCTGAGATTTTGGTCCAATTTTGGTCAGTAATTTGATCAAGTTAAGTTCATAATTTGGCCTAACTTTCTTCATATGAAATGTTCTACTATGCCTTAGGTTTCCATCGGTTCAAGAATCGCCTAAATCCGAGTTTTCTAGAGAGAGTTATAGCCATCCAAACATTACTGCTCAAATGAAAATCTGCAGAGTTGCAGGTTTGAACAGTAACTGTGACTGCCATTTGGGTTAGGTTCTGGTCATAATTTGGGGTAGGTTTCTTCATGAAAGTTGTTTTTCTATGTCTTAACTTGTTGCTGTAAAAATTTCAGGTCAATTGACCAAATCTACAGTGAGTTATGGCCAAATGAACAGTTACTGTTCATTTGGTCATTTCTGCAGGGGCTGTTGCAGGGGATCCGGATTGGGGCCAAGTTTTGGTCCTCTTGCTTTGGTCTTTTGGGCATGGTTTCTTCAGCAAAAATGTGTCATTATAAGCCTAGTTTCATGTCCAATTGGCCAAACATCAATTGGACCTACACAGCCAAAGTTATGGCTGTGCAAGTGGACTGAATTTTCAGTCCCTCTGCTGCACTAACAAGGCAGCCTACACATTCACTTGGCTATACTATTTTTCAGTCCAATTCATGGTCAACATACCTAAAATGGTCACTAATTGACCCTTATAATGTTCTTTCACAATTCCATAAGCTAAATCCAAGTTTCACTTCTCAAAACCCTAATGTCCAATTTAAATTATCCATAAACCTCAATTAGCACACTAATTCAACATCCATGCATATTCATACCTTAAACATCATTTCTATCCATTCTAAATTCATTAAAACAATCAACCTCATCCTTCCTTAGGGCTGCCAAAAATTAAAGATGCCCTAACACATATAACTTACTTCAAACTCTTACAATTTCTTAACTTAAAATGATGCTTTAACAAGGATTAAAGGAGTGAGAGTGAAAGGATAGCACTAACCTCACTTTAACCTCTTGTAGGGCAGATTTCTTCAAGCTAAAACTTCGCTTCTTCTTCTTGGCTGCCAAAAGCTTCCCCAAGTGATATGGTCAAGGTTTAATGAAAGGGGTTAGGGTTTAGTAGTGGAAACAAGAGAGAAATGAAGCTTAAAGGAGCTTTAATGGTGGAACCTCTTCTCTCTCTCTCTCTCAACGTTTTTTAGGCTGCCCAAGGTTGAAGATGCAGATTGGTTTTTCATATTTTTGGTCTCTTTTATCTCTTTTAATAAGTTTAACAAATTGTGATTGGTGGAGGAAATTTAAATGACATCATATGATGTCATAATTAGCATTTTCTTTCATTTTCTTTTCTTTTCTTTTCTACTAGCTTCAAATTAATTTTTCATCAACATTAATTCATATTTTATGTCATAATAATTATTTACTCAACTGGGCAAGTCGGCCAAAAATCACCTCTGAAGGCGAAATGACCAAAATGCCCTCCGTTTGACTTAACGGGTCAAAATTGTCTGTACCGATAGAAAAATTTTTCTAGGTATTTTCTTGGCATTCTAATGCCATAGGAACCTCAATGACCCTTCTCTGGTGTCCCAAAAATTATTTTATAATTTTTCCCCCGGGTCTAGGGCTCCTCGTTGCGAGAACCGCAACTTACCTCTGGTTACCCATCGCTTGGGCACCGGCTCTTTTGACTTGGTTGTATTTTATTTCTAAAATTTTTACTAAATTTTTCTTATTAATATTTGAGTTAATTATGGTTCCTGACTTTAGTTTAAATATTTTTCCGGACGTTCTAGCTGTTCGAACCGACACCGGTCACCGGAACAGTAGAATGTACGGAGTTGCTATCGGGAGGATGTTACATAGATCAAGGAACCAGAGGTTGATAACAGGAAATTTAAATTGCGGGAAATTAAAATCAACTTAGATCAAGGAACCAGAGGTTGATAACAGGAAATTTAAATGCATGAAATTAAAATCAACTTAGATCAAGGAACCAGAGGTTGATAACAGGAAATTTAAATGCATGAAATTAAAATCAACTTAGATCAAGGAACTAGAGGTTGATAACAGGAAATTTAAATGCATGAAATTAAAATCAACTTAGATCAAGGAACCAGAGGTTGATAACAGGAAATTTAAATGCATGAAATTAAAATCAACTTAGATCAAGGAACCAGAGGTTGATAACAGGAAATTTAAATGCATGAAATTAAAATCAACTTAGATCAAGGAACCAGAGGTTGATAACAGGAAATTTAAATTGCGGGAAATTAAAATCAACTTAGTTCAAGGAACCAGAGGTTGATAACAGGAAATTTAAATGCATGAAATTAAAATCAACTTAGATCAAGGAACTAGAGGCTGATAACAGGAAATTTAAATGCATGAAGTTAAAATCCACTTAGATCAAGGAACCAGAGGTTGATAACAGGAAATTTAAATTGCGGGAAATTAAAATCAACTTAGATCAAGGAACCAGAGGTTGATAATAGGAAATTTAAATGCAGGAAAATTAAAATCAACTTAGATCAAGGAACCAGAGGTTGATAACAGGAAATTTAAATGCAGGAAATTAAAATCAACTTAGATCAAGGAACCAGAGGTTGATAACAGGAAATTTAAATGCTGGAAAATTAAAATCAACTTAGATCAAGGAACCAGAGGTTGATAACAGGAAATTTAAATGCATGAAATTAAAATCAACTTAGATCAAGGAACCAGAGGTTGATAACAGGAAATTTAAATGCATGAAATTAAAATCAACTTAGATCAAGGAACCAGAGGTTGATAACAAGAAATTTAAATTGCGGGAATTAAAATCAACTTAGATCAGGGAACCAGAGGTTGATAACAGGAAATTTAAATGCAGTAAAATTAAAATCAACTTAGATCAAGGAACCAGAGGTTGATAATAGGAAATTTAAATGCAGGAAATTAAAATCAACTTAGATCAAGGAACCAGAGGTTGATAACAGGAAATTTAAATTGCGGTAAATTAAAATCAACTTAGATCAAGGAACCAGAGGTTGATAACAAGAAATTTAAATGCATGAAATTAAAATCAACTTAGATCAAGGAACCAGAGGTTGATAACAGGAAATTTAAATGCATGAAATTAAAATCAACTTAGATCAAGGAACCAGAGGTTGATAACAGGAAATTTAAATGCTGGAAATTAAAATCAACTTAGATCAAGGAACCAGAGGTTGATAACAGGAAATTTAAATTGCGGGAAATTAAAATCAACTTAGATCAAGGAACCAGAGGTTGATAACAGGAAATTTAAATGCATGAAATTAAAATCAACTTAGATCAAGGAACCAGAGGTTGATAACAGGAAATTTAAATGCATGAAATTAAAATCAACTTAGATCAAGGAACCAGAGGTTGATAACAGGAAATTTAAATTGCGGGAAATTAAAATCAACTTAGATCAAGGAACCAGAGGTTGATAGCGGGAAATTAAAATCAACTTAGATCAAGGAACCAGAGGTTGATAACAGGAAATTTAAATGCATGAAATTAAAATCAACTTAGATCAAGGAACCAGAGGTTGATAACAGGAAATTTAAATTATGGGAAATTAAAATCAACTTAGATCAAGGAACCAGAGGTTGATAACAGGAAATTTAAATGCATGAAATTAAAATCAACTTAGATCAAGGAACCAGAGGTTGATAACAGGAAATTTAAATGCATGAAATTAAAATCAACTTAGAACAAGGAACCAGAGGTTGATAATAGGAAATTTAAATGCAGGAAATTAAAATCAACATAGATCAAGGAACCAGAGGTTGATAATAGGAAATTTTAAATGCGGGAAATTAAAATCAACTTAGATCAAGGAACCAGAGGTTGATAACAGGAAATTTAAATGCATGAAATTAAAATCAACTTAGATCAAGGAACCAGAGGTTGATAACAGGAAATTTAAATTGTGGGAAATTAAAATCAACTTAGATCAAGGAACCAGAGGTTGATAATAGAAAATTTAAATGCATGAAATTAAAATCAACTTAGATCAAGGAACCAGAGGTTGATAACAGGAAATTTAAATGCATGAAATTAAAATCAACTTAGATCAAGGAACCAGAGGTTGATAACAGGAAATTTAAATGCAGGAAATTAAAATCAACTTAGATCAAGGAACCAGAGGTTGATAATAGGAAATTTAAATGCAGGAAAATTAAAATCAACTTAGATCAAGGAACCAGAGGTTGATAACAGGAAATTTAAATGCAGGAAATTAAAATCAACTTAGATCAAGGAACCAGAGGTTGATAACAGGAAATTTAAATTGCGGGAAATTAAAATCAACTTAGATCAAGGAACCAGAGGTTGATAACAGGAAATTTAAATGCATGAAATTAAAATCAACTTAGATCAAGGAACCAGAGGTTGATAACATGAAATTTAAATGCATGAAATTAAAATCAACTTAGATCAAGGAACCAGAGGTTGATAACAGGAAATTTAAATGCATGAAATTAAAATCAACTTAGATCAAGGAACCAGAGGTTGATAACAGGAAATTTAAATGCATGAAATTAAAATCAACTTAGATCAAGGAACCAGAGGTTGATAACAGGAAATTTAAATGCATGAAATTAAAATCAACTTAGATCAAGGAACCAGAGGTTGATAACAGGAAATTTAAATTGCGGGAAATTAAAATCAACTTAGATCAAGGAACCAGAGGTTGATAACAGGAAATTTAAATGCATGAAATTAAAATCAACTTAGATCAAGGAACCAGAGGTTGATAACAGGAAATTTAAATTGTGGGAAATTAAAATCAACTTAGATCAAGGAACCAGAGGTTGATAACAGGAAATTTAAATGCATGAAATTAAAATCAACTTAGATCAAGGAACCAGAGGTTGATAACAGGAAATTTAAATGCATGAAATTAAAATCAACTTAGATCAAGGAACCAGAGGTTGATAACAGGAAATTTAAATGCATGAAATTAAAATCAACTTAGATCAAGGAACCAGAGGTTGATAACAGGAAATTTAAATTGTGGGAAATTAAAATCAACTTAGATCAAGGAACCCGAGGTTGATAATAGAAAATTTAAATTGCGGAAAATTAAAATCAACTTAGATCAAGGAACCAGAGGTTGATAGCGGGAAATTAAAATCAACTTAGATCAAGGAACCAGAGGTTGATAACAGGAAATTTAAATTGCGGGAAATTCAAATTAACTTAGATCAAGGAACCAGAGGTTGATAACAGGAAATTTAAATGGATGAAATTAAAATCAACTTAGATCAAGGAACCAGAGGTTGATAACAAGAAATTTAAATGCATGAAATTAAAATCAACTTAGATCAAGGAACCAGAGGTTGATAACAGGAAATTTAAATGGATGAAATTAAAATCAACTTAGATCAAGGAACCAGAGGTTGATAACAAGAAATTTAAATGCATGAAATTAAAATCAACTTAGATCAAGGAACCAGAGGTTGATAACAAGAAATTTAAATGCATGAAATTAAAATCAACTTAGATCAAGGAACCAGAGGTTGATAACAGGAAATTTAAATTGCGGGAAATTAAAATCAACTTAGATCAAGGAACCAGAGGTTGATAACAGGAAATTTAAATGCATGAAATTAAAATCAACTTAGATCAAGGAACCAGAGGTTGATAACAGGAAATTTAAACGTATGAAATTAAAATCAACTTAGATCAAGGAACCAGAGGTTGATAACAGGAAATTTAAATGCATGAAATTAAAATCAACTTAGATCAAGGAACCAGAGGTTGATAACAGGAAATTTAAATGCATGAAATTAAAATCAACTTAGATCAAGGAACCAGAGGTTGATAGCGGGAAATTAAAATCAACTTAGATCAAGGAACCAGAGGTTGATAACAGAAAATTTAAATGCATGAAATTAAAATCAACTTAGATCAAGGAACCAGAGGTTGATAACAGGAAATTTAAATGCATGAAATTAAAATCAACTTAGATCAAGGAACCAGAGGTTGATAACAGAAATTTAAATGCGGGAAATTAAAATCAACTTAGATCAAGGAACCAGAGGTTGATAACAGGAAATTTAAATGCATGAAATTAAAATCAACTTAGATCAAGGAACCAGAGGTTGATAACTGTAAATTTAAATGAATGAAATTAAAATCAACTTAGTTCAAGGAACCAGAGGTTGATAACATGAAATTTAAATGCATGAAATTAAAATCAACTTAGATCAAGGAACCAGAGGTTGATAACAGGAAATTTAAATGCATGAAATTAAAATCAACTTAGATCAAGGAACCAGAGGTTGATAGCGGGAAATTTAAATGCGGGAAAATCAACTTAGATCAAGGAACCAGAGGTTGATAACAGGAAATTTAAATGCATGAAATTAAAATCAACTTAGATCAAGGAACCAGAGGTTGATAACAGGAAATTTAAATGCATGAAATTAAAATCAACTTAGATCAAGGAACCAGAGGTTGATAACAGGAAATTTAAATGCATGAAATTAAAATCAACTTAGATCAAGGAACCAGAGGTTGATAACAGGAAATTTAAATTGTGGGAAATTAAAATCAACTTAGATCAAGGAACCAGAGGTTGATAACAGGAAATTTAAATGCATGAAATTAAAATCAACTTAGATCAAGGAACCAGAGGTTGATAACAAGAAATTTAAATGCATGAAATTAAAATCAACTTAGATCAAGGAACCAGAGGTTGATAACAGGAAATTTAAATGCATGAAATTAAAATCAACTTAGATCAAGGAACCAGAGGTTGATAACAGGAAATTTAAATGCATGAAATTAAAATCAACTTAGATCAAGGAACCAGAGGTTGATAACAGGAAATTTAAATGCAGGAAATTAAAATCAACTTAGATCAAGGAACCAGAGGTTGATAACAGGAAATTTAAATTGCGGGAAATTAAAATCAACTTAGATCAAGGAACCAGAGGTTGATAACAGGAAATTTAAATGCATGAAATTAAAATCAACTTAGATCAAGGAACCAGAGGTTGATAACATGAAATTTAAATGCTGGAAATTAAAATCAACTTAGATCAAGGAACCAGAGGTTGATAACAGGAAATTTAAATGCATGAAATTAAAATCAACTTAGATCAAGGAACCAGAGGTTGATAACAGGAAATTTAAATGCATGAAATTAAAATCAACTTAGATCAAGGAACCAGAGGTTGATAACAGGAATTTAAATGCATGAAATTAAAATCAACTTAGATCAAGGAACCAGAGGTTGATAACAAGAAATTTAAATGCATGAAATTAAAATCAACTTAGATCAAGGAACCAGAGGTTGATAACAGGAAATTTAAATGCATGAAATTAAAATCAACTTAGATCAAGGAACCAGAGGTTGATAACAAGAAATTTAAATGCATGAAATTAAAATCAACTTAGATCAAGGAACCAGAGGTTGATAACAGGAAATTTAAATGCATGAAATTAAAATCAACTTAGATCAAGGAACCAGAGGTTGATAACAGGAAATTTAATTGCATGAAATTAAAATCAACTTAGATCAAGGAACCAGAGGTTGATAACAGGAAATTTAAACATATGAAATTAAAATCAACTTAGTTCAAGGAACCAGAGGTTGATAACAGGAAATTTAAATGCATGAAATTAAAATCAACTTAGATCAAGGAACCAGAGGTTGATAACAAGAAATTTAAATGCATGAAATTAAAATCAACTTAGATCAAGGAACCAGAGGTTGATAACAGGAAATTTAAATGCAGTAAAATTAAAATCAACTTAGATCAAGGAACCAGAGGTTGATAACAGGAAATTTAAATTGCGGGAAATTAAAATCAACTTAGATCAAGGAACCAGAGGTTGATAGCGGGAAATTAAAATCAACTTAGATCAAGGAACCAGAGGTTGATAACAGGAAATTTAAATGCATGAAATTAAAATCAACTTAGATCAAGGAACTAGAGGTTGATAACATGAAATTTAAATGCATGAAATTAAAATCAACTTAGATCAAGGAACCAGAGGTTGATAACAGGAAATTTAAATTGCGGGAAATTAAAATCAACTTAGATCAAGGAACCAGAGGTTGATAACAGGAAATTTAAATGCATGAAATTAAAATCAACTTAGATCAAGGAACCAGAGGTTGATAACAGGAAATTTAAATGCATGAAATTAAAATCAACTTAAATCAAGGAACCAGAGGTTGATAACAGGAAATTTAAATGCATGAAATTAAAATCAACTTAGATGAAGGAACCAGAGGTTGATAACAGGAAATTTAAATGCATCAAATTAAAATCAACTTAGATCAAGGAACCAGAGGTTGATAACAGGAAATTTAAATGCGGGAAAATTAAAATCAACTTAGATCAAGGAACCAGAGGTTGATAACAGGAAATTTAAATGCATTAAATTAAAATCAACTTAGATCAAGGAACCAGAGGTTGATAACAGGAAATTTAAATGCATGAAAGTTAAAATCAACTTAGATCAAGGAACCAGAGGTTGATAACAGGAAATTTAAATGCATGGAAATTAAAATCAACTTAGATCAAGGAACCAGAGGTTGATAACAGAAATTTAAATGCGAGAAATTAAAATCAACTTAGATCAAGGAATCAGAGGTTGATAACAGAAATTTAAATGCGAGAAATTAAAATCAACTTAGATCAAGGAACCAGAGGTTGATAACAGAAATTTAAATGCTGGAAATTAAAATCAACTTAGATCAAGGAACCAGAGGTTGATAACAGAAATTTAAATGCTGGAAAATTAAAATCAACTTAGATCAAGGAACCAGAGGTTGATAACAGGAAATTTAAATGCATGAAATTAAAATCAACTTAGATCAAGGAACCAGAGGTTGATAACAGTGAAATTTAAATGCATGAAATTAAAATCAACTTAGATCAAGGAACCAGAGGTTGATAACAGAAATTTAAATGCATGAAATTAAAATCAACTTTGATCAAGGAACCAGAGGTTGATAAGAGGAAAATAAAACGTAAGAAATTAAAATCAACTTAGATCAAGGAACCAGAGGTTGATAACAGGAAAATAAAAAGCAGTAAAAATAAAATAAACTTTGATCAAGGAACCACAAGTTGATAACAGAAATTTAAATGCATGAAATTAAAATCAACTTAGATCAAGGAACCAGAGGTTGATAACAAGAAATTTAAATGCATGAAATTAAAATCAACTTAGATCAAGGAACCAGAGGTTGATAACAGGAAATTTAAATGCATGAAATTAAAATCAACTTAGATCAAGGAACCAGAGGTTGATAACAGGAAATTTAAATTGCGGGAAATTAAAATCAACTTAGATCAAGGAACCAGAGGTTGATAACAGTAAATTTAAATGCATGAAATTAAAATCAACTTAGATCAAGGAACCAGAGGTTGATAACAGGAAATTTAAATGCATGAAATTAAAATCAACATAGATCAAGGAACCAGAGGTTGATAACAGAAATTTAAATGCATGAAATTAAAATCAACTTAGATCAAGGAACCAGAGGTTGATAACAGGAAATTTAAATTGCGGGAAATTAAAATCAACTTAGATCAAGGAACCAGAGGTTGATAACAGGAAATTTAAATGCATGAAATTAAAATCAACTTAGATCAAGGAACCAGAGGTTGATAACAGAAATTTAAATGCTTGAAATTAAAATCAACTTAGTTCAAGGAACCAGAGGTTGATAACAAGAAATTTAAATGCATGAAATTAAAATCAACTTAGATCAAGGAACCAGAGGTTGATAACAGGAAATTTAAATGCATGAAATTAAAATCAACTTAGATCAAGGAACCAGAGGTTGATAACAGAAATTTAAATGCTTGAAATTAAAATAAACTTAGATCAAGGAACCAGAGGTTGATAACAGGAAATTTAAATTGCGGGAAATTAAAATCAACTTAGTTCAAGGAACCAGAGGTTGATAACAGGAAATTTAAATGCATGAAATTAAAATCAACTTAGATCAAGGAACCAGAGGTTGATAACAGGAAATTTAAATGCATGAAATTAAAATCAACTTAGATCAAGGAACCAGAGGTTGATAACAGGAAATTTAAATGCATGAAATTAAAATCAACTTAGATCAAGGAACCAGAGGTTGATAACATGAAATTTAAATGCATGAAATTAAAATCAACTTAGATCAAGGAACCAGAGGTTGATAACAGGAAATTTAAATGCATGAAATTAAAATCAACTTAGATCAAGGAACCAGAGGTTGATAACAGTAAATTTAAATGCATGAAATTAAAATCAACTTAGATCAAGGAACCAGAGGTTGATAATTGGAAATTTAAATGCAGGAAAATTAAAATCAACTTAGATCAAGGAAACAGAGGTTGATAGCGGGAAATTAAAATCAACTTAGATCAAGGAACCAGAGGTTGATAACAGGAAATTTAAATGCATGAAATTAAAATCAACTTAGATCAAGGAACCAGAGGTTGATAACAGGAAATTTAAATGCATGAAATTAAAATCAACTTAGATCAAGGAACCAGAGGTTGATAACAGGAAATTTAAATTGCGGGAAATTAAAATCAACTTAGATCAAGGAACCAGAGGTTGATAACAGGAAATTTAAATGCATGAAATTAAAATCAACTTAGATCAAGGAACCAGAGGTTGATAACAGGAAATTTAAATGCATGAAATTAAAATCAACTTAGATCAAGGAACCAGAGGTTGATAACAGGAAATTTAAATGCTGGAAATTAAAATCAACTTAGATCAAGGAACCAGAGGTTGATAACAGGAAATTTAAATGCATGAAAGTTAAAATCAACTTAGATCAAGGAACCAGAGGTTGATAACAGGAAATTTAAATGCATGAAATTAAAATCAACTTAGATCAAGGAACCAGAGGTTGATAACAGGAAATTTAAATGCATGAAATTAAAATCAACTTAGATCAAGGAACCAGAGGTTGATAACAGGAAATTTAAATGCATGAAATTAAAATCAACTTAGATCAAGGAACCAGAGGTTGATAACAGAAATTTAAATTTGATAAAATTAAAATCAACTTAGATAAAGGAACCAGTGGTTGATAACAGATATTTAATTGCAGGAAATTAAAATCAACTTAGATCAAGGAACCTGAGGTTGATAACAGAAATTTTAATGCTTGAAATTAAAATCAACTTAGATCAAGGAACCAGAGGTTGATAACAGGAAATTTAAATGCATGAAATTAAAATCAACTTAGATCAAGGAACCAGAGGTTGATAACAGAAATTTAAATGCATGAAATTAAAATCAACTTAGATCAAGGAACCAGAGGTTGATAACAGAAATTTAAATGCATGAAATTAAAATCAACTTAGATCAAGGAACCAGAGGTTGATAACAGGAAATTTAAATGCGGAAATTAAAATCAACTTAGATCAAGGAACCAGAGGTTGATAACAGAAATTTAAATGCAGGAAATTAAAATCAACTTAGAGCAAGGAACCAGAGGTTGATAACAGAAATTTAAATGCATGAAATTAAAATCAACTTAGATCAAGGAACCAGAGGTTGATAACAGGAAATTTAAATGCATGAAATTAAAATCAACTTAGATCAAGGAACCAGAGGTTGATAGCGGAAAATTAAAATCAACTTAGATCAAGGAACCAGAGGTTGATAACAGGAAATTTAAATGCATGAAATTAAAATCAACTTAGATCAAGGAACCAGAGGTTGATAAAAGGAAATTTAAATGCATCAAATTAAAATCAACTTATATCAAGGAACAAGAGGTTGATAACAGGAAATTTAAATGCATCAAATTAAAATCAACTTAGTTCAAGGAACCAGAGGTTGATAACAGGAAATTTAAATGCATGAAATTAAAATCAACATAGATCAAGGAACCAGAGGTTGATAACAGAAATTTAAATGCATGAAATTAAAATCAACTTAGATCAAGGAACCAGAGGTTGATAACAGGAAATTTAAATGCATGAAATTAAAATCAACTTAGATCAAGGAACCAGAGGTTGATAACAGGAAATTTAAATTGCGGGAAATTAAAATCAACTTAGATCAAGGAACCAGAGGTTGATAACAGGAAATTTAAATGCATGAAATTAAAATCAACTTAGATCAAGGAACCAGAGGTTGATAACAGGAAATTTAAATGCATGAAATTAAAATCAACTTAGATCAAGGAACCAGAGGTTGATAACAGGAAATTTAAATGCATGAAATTAAAATCAACTTAGATCAAGGAACCAGAGGTTGATAACAGGAAATTTAAACGTATAAAATTAAAATCAACTTAGATCAAGGAACTAGAGGTCGATAACTGGAACTTTAAATGCCGGGAATTAAAATCAACTTAGATCAAGGAACCAGAGGTTGATAACAGGAAATTTAAATGCAGTAAAATTAAAATCAACTTAGATCAAGGAACCAGAGGTTGATAACAGGAAATTTAAATGCATGAAATTAAAATCAACTTAGATCAAGGAACCAGAGGTTGATAACAGGAAATTTAAATGCATGAAATTAAAATCAACTTAGATCAAGGAACCAGAGGTTGATAACATTAAATTTAAATGCAGGAAATTAAAATCAACTTAGATCAAGGAACCAGAGGTTGATAACAGGAAATTTAAATGCATGAAATTAAAATCAACTTAGATCAAGGAACCAGAGGTTGATAACAGGAAATTTAATTGCATGAAATTAAAATCAACTTAGATCAAGGAACCAGAGGTTGATAACAGGAAATTTAAATGCATGAAATTAAAATCAACTTAGATCAAGGAACCAGAGGTTGATAACAGGAAATTTAAATGCATGAAATTAAAATCAACTTAGATCAAGGAACCAGAGGTTGATAACAGGAAATTTAAATGCATGAAATTAAAATCAACTTAGATCAAGGAACCAGAGGTTGATAACAGGAAATTTAAATGCGGGAAATTAAAATCAACTTAGATCAAGGAACCAGAGGTTGATAATAGTAAATTTAAATGCATGAAATTAAAATCAACTTAGATCAAGGAACCAGAGGTTGATAACATGAAATTTAAATGATTAAAATTAAAATAAACTTAGATCAAGGAACCAGAGGTTGATAATTGGAAATTTAAATGCAGGAAAATTAAAATCAACTTAGATCAAGGAACCAGAGGTTGATAGCGGGAAATTAAAATCAACTTAGATCAAGGAACCAGAGGTTGATAACAGGAAATTTAAATGCATGAAATTAAAATCAACTTAGATCAAGGAACCAGAGGTTGATAACAGGAAATTTAAATGCATGAAATTAAAATCAACTTAGATCAAGGAACCAGAGGTTGATAACATGAAATTTAAATGCATGAAATTAAAATCAACTTAGATCAAGGAACCAGAGGTTGATAACAGGAAATTTAAATGCATGAAATTAAAATCAACTTAGATCAAGGAACCAGAGGTTGATAACAGTAAATTTAAATGCATTAAATTAAAATCAACTTAGATCAAGGAACCAGAGGTTGATAACAGGAAATTTAAATGCATGAAATTAAAATCAACATAGATGAAGGAACCAGAGGTTGATAACATGAAATTTAAATGCATGAAATTAAAATCAACTTAGATCAAGGAACCAGAGGTTGATAACAGGAAATTTAAATGCATGAAATTAAAATCAACTTAGATCAAGGAACCAGAGGTTAATAACTAAAAATGTAAATGCATGAAATTAAAATTAACTTAGATCAAGGAACCAGAGGTTGATAACAGGAAATTTAAATGCATGAATTTAAAATCAACTTAGATCAAGGAACCAGAGGTTGATAATAGGAAATTTAAATGCAGGAAAATTAAAATCAACATAGATCAAGGAACCAGAGGTTGATAACAGAAATTTAAATGCTTGAAATTAAAATCAACTTAGATCAAGGAACCAGAGGTTGATAACAGGGAATTTAAATTGCGGAAAATTAAAATCAACTTAGATCAAGGAACCAGAGGTTGATAACAGGAAATTTAAATGCATGAAATTAAAATCAACTTAGATCAAGGAACCAGAGGTTGATAACATGAAATTTAAATGCATGAAATTAAAATCAACTTAGATCAAGGAACCAGAGGTTGATAACAGGAAATTTAAATGCATGAAATTAAAATCAACTTAGATCAAGGAACCAGAGGTTGATAACAGGAAATTTAAATGCATGAAATTAAAATCAACTTAGATCAAGGAACCAGAGGTTGATAACAGGAAATTTAAATGCATGAAATTAAAATCAACTTAGATCAAGGAACCAGAGGTTGATAACAGTAAATTTAAATGCATGAAATTAAAATCAACTTAGATCAAGGAACCAGAGGTTGATAACAGGAAATTTAAATGCATGAAATTAAAATCAACTTAGATCAAGGAACCAGAGGTTAATAACAGAAAATTTAAATGCATGGAAATTAAAATCAACTTAGATCAAGGAACCAGAGGTTGATAACAGGAAATTTAAATGCATGAAATTAAAATCAACTTAGATCAAGGAACCAGAGGTTGATAACAGGAAATTTAAATGCATGGAAATTAAAATCAACTTAGATCAATGAACCAGAGGTTGATAACATGAAATTTAAATGCATGAAATTAAAATCAACTTAGATCAAGGAACCAGAGGTTGATAACAGGAAATTTAAATGCATGAAATTAAAATCAACTTAGATCAAGGAACCAGAGGTTGATAACAGGAAATTTAAATGCATGAAATTAAAATCAACTTAGATCAAGGAACCAGAGGTTGATAACAGGAAATTTAAATTGCGGGAAATTAAAATCAACTTAGATCAAGGAACCAGAGGTTGATAACAGGAAATTTAAATGCGTGAAAATTAAAATCAACTTAGATCAAGGAACCAGAGGTTGATAACATGAAATTTAAATGCATGAAATTAAAATCAACTTAGATCAAGGAACCAGAGGTTGATAACAAGAAATTTAAATGCATGAAATTAAAATCAACTTAGATCAAGGAACCAGAGGTTGATAACAGGAAATTTAAATGCATGAAATTAAAATCAACTTAGATCAAGGAACCAGAGGTTGATAACAGGAAATTTAAATGCATGAAATTAAAATCAACTTAGATCAAGGAACCAGAGGTTGATAACAGGAAATTTAAATGCATGAAATTAAAATCAACTTAGATCAAGGAACCAGAGGTTGATAACAGGAAATTTAAATGCGGGAAAATTAAAATCAACTTAGATCAAGGAACCAGAGGTTGATAACAGGAAATTTAAATGCATGAAATTAAAATCAACTTAGATCAAGGAACCAGAGGTTGATAACAGGAAATTTAAATGCATGAAATTAAAATCAACTTAGATCAAGGAACCAGAGGTTGATAACAGGAAATTTAAATGCATGAAATTAAAATCAACTTAGATCAAGGAACCAGAGGTTGATAAAATGAAATTTAAATGCTTGAAAATTAAAATCAACTTAGATCAAGGAACCAGAGGTTGATAACAGTAAAATTAAATGCATGAAATTAAAATCAACTTAGATCAAGGAACCAGAGGTTGATAACAGGAAATTTAAATGCATGAAAATTAAAATCAACTTAGATCAAGGAACCAGAGGTTGATAACAGGAAATTTAAATGCATGAAATTAAAATCAACTTAGATCAAGGAACCAGAGGTTGATAACAGGAAATTTAAATGCATGGAAATTAAAATCAACTTAGATCAAGGAACCAGAGGTTGATAACAGGAAATTTAAATGCATGAAATTAAAATCAACTTAGATCAAGGAACAAGAGGTTGATAACAGGAAATTTAAATGCATGAAATTAAAATCAACTTAGATCAAGGAACAAGAGGTTGATAACAGGAAATTTAAATGCATGAAATTAAAATCAACTTAGATCAAGGAACCAGAGGTTGATAACAGGAAATTTAAATGCAGTAAAATTAAAATCAACTTAGATCAAGGAACCAGAGGTTGATAACAGGAAATTTAAATTCATGAACTTAACGTTAACTTAGATCAAGCAAACGGAGGTTTATAACAGTAAATTTAAATTAATGAAATTAAAATCAACTTAGTTCAAGGAACCAGAGGTTGATAACAGGAAATTTAAATGCATGAAATTAAAATCAACTTAGATCAAGGAACCAGAGGTTGATAACATGAAATTTAAATGCATGAAATTAAAATCAACTTAGATCAAGGAACCAGAGGTTGATAACAGGAAATTTAAATGCATGAAATTAAAATCAACTTAGATCAAGGAACCAGAGGTTGATAACAGAAATTTAAATGCTGGAAATTAAAATCAACTTAGATCAAGGAACCAGAGGTTGATAACAGGAAATTTAAATGCATGAAATTAAAATCAACTTAGATCAAGGAACCAGAGGTTGATAACAGGAAATTTAAATTGACGGAAATTAAAATCAACTTAAATCAATGAACCAGAGGTTGATAACAGGAAATTTAAATGCATGAAATTAAAATCAACTTAGATCAAGGAACCAGAGGTTGATAACAGGAAATTTAAATGCATGAAATTAAAATCAACTTAGATCAAGGAACCAGAGGTTGATAACAGGAAATTTAAATTGCGGGAAATTAAAATCAACTTAGATCAAGGAACCAGAGGTTGATAACAGGAAATTTAAATGCATGAAATTAAAATCAACTTAGATCAAGGAACCAGAGGTTGATAACAGGAAATTTAAATGCATGAAATTAAAATCAACTTAGATCAAGGAACCAGAGGTTGATAACAGGAAATTTAAATGCATGAAATTAAAATCAACTTAGATCAAGGAACCAGAGGTTGATAATAAGAAATTTAAATGCATGAAATTAAAATCAACTTAGATCAAGGAACCAGAGGTTGATAACAGGAAATTTAAATGCATGAAATTAAAATCAACTTAGATCAAGGAACCAGAGGTTGATAACAGGAAATTTAAATGCATGAAATTAAAATCAACTTAGATCAAGGAACCAGAGGTTGATAACAGTAAATTTAAATGAATGAAAATTAAAATCAACTTAGATCAATGAACTAGAGGTTGATAACCGAAATTTAAATGCTGGAAATTAAAATCAAATTAGATCAAGGAAACAGAGGTTGATAACAGTAATTTAAATGCATGAAATTAAAATCAACTTAGATCAGGGAACCAGAGGTTGATAACAGGATATTTAAATGCAGTAAAATTAAAATGAACTTAGATCAAGGAACCAAAGGTTGATAACCGGAAATTTAAATTACGGGAAATTAAAATCAACTTAGATGAACGAACCAGAGGTTGATAACAGGAAATTTAAATTGCGGGAAATTAAAATCAATTTAGATCAAGGAACCAGAGGTTGATAACAGGAAATTTAAATGCATGAAATTAAAATCAACTTAGATCAAGGAACCAGAGGTTGATAACAGGAAATTTAAATGCATGAAATTAAAATCAACTTAGATCAAGGAACCAGAGGTTGATAACAGGAAATTTAAATGCTGGAAAATTAAAATCAACTTAGATCAAGGAACCAGAGGTTGATAACAGGAAATTAAAATCAACTTAGATCAAGGAACCAGAGGTTGATAACAGGAAATTTAAATGCTGGAAATTAAAATCAACTTAGATCAAGGAACCAGAGGTTGATAACAGGAAATTTAAATGCATGGAAATTAAAATCAACTTAGATCAAGGAACCAGAGGTTGATAACAGGAAATTTAAATGCATGAAAGTTAAAATCAACTTAGATCAAGGAACCAGAGGTTGATAACAGGAAATTTAAATGCATGAAATTAAAATCAACTTAGATCAAGGAACCAGAGGTTGATAACAGGAAATTTAAATGCATGGAAATTAAAATCAACTTAGATCAAGGAACCAGAGGTTGATAACAGGAAATTTAAATGCTGGAAAATTAAAATCAACTTAGATCAAGGAACCAGAGGTTGATAACAGGAAATTTAAATGCATGAAATTAAAATCAACTTAGATCAAGGAACCAGAGGTTGATAACAGGAAATTTAAATGCATGAAATTAAAATCAACTTAGATCAAGGAACCAGAGGTTGATAACAGGAAATTTAAATGCATGGAAATTAAAATCAACTTAGATCAAGGAACCAGAGGTTGATAACAGGAAATTTAAATGCAGGAAATTAAAATGAACTTAGATCAAGGAACCAGAGGTTGATAACATGAAATTTAAATGCAGGAAATTAAAATCAACTTAGATCAAGGAACCAGAGGTTGATAACAGGAAATTTAAATGCATGAAATTAAAATCAACTTAGATCAAGGAACCAGAGGTTGATAACAGGAAATTTAATTGGTGGAAAATAAAATCAACTTAGATCAAGGAACCAGAGGTTGATAACAGAAAATTAAATGCAAAAAAAATAAAATCAACTTAGATCAAGGAACCAGAGGTTGATAACAGGAAATTTAAATGCATGAAATTAAAATCAACTTAGATCAAGGAACCAGAGAGGTTGATAACAGAAATTTAAATGCATGAAATTAAAATCAACTTAGATCAAGGAACCAGAGGTTGATAACACGAAATTTAAATGCATGGAAATTAAAATCAACTTAGATCAAGGAACCAGAGGTTGATAACAGGAAATTTAAATGCAGGAAAATTAAAATCAACTTAGATCAAGGAACCAGAGGTTGATAACAGGAAATTTAAATGCATGAAATTAAAATCAACTTAGATCAAGGAACCAGAGGTTGATAACAGGAAATTTAAATGCATGAAATTAAAATCAACTTAGATCAAGGAACCAGAGGTTGATAACAGGAAATTTAAATGCATGAAATTAAAATCAACTTAGATCAAGGAACCAGAGGTTGATAACAGGAAATTTAAATGCATGAAATTAAAATCAACTTAGATCAAGGAACCAGAGGTTGATAACAGAAATTTAAATGCTTGAAATTAAAATCAACTTAGATCAAGGAACCAGAGGTTGATAACAGGAGATTTAAATGCATGAAATTAAAATCAACTTAGATCAAGGAACCAGAGGTTGATAACAGAAGATTTAAATGGTTGATAACAGGAGATTTAAATGCATGAAATTAAAATCAACTTAGATCAAGGAACCAGAGGTTGATAACAGGAGATTTAAATGCATGAAATTAAAATCAACTTAGATCAAGGAACCAGAGGTTGATAACAGGAAATTTAAATGCATGAAATTAAAATCAACTTAGATCAAGGAACCAGAGGTTGATAACAGGAAATTTAAATGCATGAAATTAAAATCAACTTAGATCAAGGAACCAGAGGTTGATAACAGGAAATTTAAATTGCGGGAAATTAAAATCAACTTAGATCAAGGAACCAGAGGTTGATAACAGGAAATTTAAATGCAGGAAAATTAAAATCAACTTAGATCAAGGAACCAGAGGTTGATAACAGGAAATTTAAATGCATGAAATTAAAATCAACTTAGATCAAGGAACCAGAGGTTGATAACAGGAAATTTAAATGCATGAAATTAAAATCAACTTAGATCAAGGAACCAGAGGTTGATAACAGGAAATTTAAATGCTTGAAATTAAAATCAACTTAGTTCAAGGAACCAGAGGTTGATAACAGGAAATTTAAATGCATGAAATTAAAATCAACATAGATCAAGGAACCAGAGGTTGATAACAGAAATTTAAATGCTTGAAATTAAAATCAACTTAGATCAAGGAACCAGAGGTTGATAACAAGAAATTTAAATGCATGAAATTAAAATCAACTTAGATCAAGGAACCAGAGGTTGATAACAGGAAATTTAAATGCATGAAATTAAAATCAACTTAGATCAAGGAACCAGAGGTTGATAACATGAAATTTAAATGCATGGAAATTAAAATCAACTTAGATCAAGGAACCAGAGGTTGATAATAGGAAATTTAAATGCAGGAAAATTAAAATCAACTTAGATCAAGGAACCAGAGGTTGATAACAGGAAATTTAAATGCATGAAATTAAAATCAACTTAGATCAAGGAACCAGAGGTTGATAACAGGAAATTTAAATGCATGGAAATTAAAATCAACTTAGATCAAGGAACCAGAGGTTGATAACAGGAAATTTAAATTGCATGAAATTAAAATCAACTTAGATCAAGGAACCAGAGGTTGATAACAGGAAATTTAAATGCATGGAAATTAAAATCAACTTAGATCAAGGAATCAGAGGTTGATAACAGGAAATTTAAATTGCAGAAAAGTAAAATCAACTTAGATCAAGGAACCAGAGGTTGATAACACGAAATTAAAATCAACTTAGACCAAGGAACCAGAGGTTGATACAGGAAATTTAAATGCATGGAAATTAAAATCAACTTAGATCAAGGAACCAGAGGTTGATAACAGGAAATTTAAATTGCATGAAATTAAAATCAACTTAGATCAAGGAACCAGAGGTTGATAACAGGAAATTTAAATGCATGGAAATTAAAATCAACTTAGATCAAGGAACCAGAGGTTGATAACAGAAATTTATATGCATGAATTTAAAATCAACTTAGATCAAGGAACCAGAGGTTGATAACAGGAAATTTAAATGCATGAAATTAAAATCAACTTAGATCAAGGAACCAGAGGTTGATAACAGGAAATTTAAATGCATGAAATTAAAATCAACTTAGATCAAGGAACCAGAGGTTGATAACAGGAAATTTAAATGCATGAAAATTAAAATCAACTTAGATCAAGGAACCAGAGGTTGATAACAGGAAATTTAAATTCATGAAATTTAAAATCAACTTAGATCAAGTAACCAGAGGTTGATAACAGAAATTTAAATTATGGAAATTAAAATCAACTTAGATCAAGGAACCAGAGGTTGATAACATAAATTTAAATGCTTTAAATTAAAATCAAATTAGATCAAGGAACCAGAGGTTGATAACAGGAAATTTAAATGCATGAAATTAAAATCAACTTAGATCAAGGAACCAGAGGTTGATAACAGGAAATTTAAACGTATAAAATTAAAATCAACTTAGATCAAGGAACTAGAGGTCGATAACTGGAACTTTAAATGCCGGGAATTAAAATCAACTTAGATCAAGGAACCAGAGGTTGATAACAGGAAATTTAAATGCATGAAATTAAAATCAACATAGATCAAGGAACCAGAGGTTGATAACAGAAATTTAAATGCTTGAAATTAAAATAAACTTAGATCAAGGAACCAGAGGTTGATAACAGGGAATTTAAATTGCGGGAAATTAAAATCAACTTAGATCAAGGAACCAGAGGTTGATAACAGGAAATTTAAATGCATGAAATTAAAATCAACTTAGATCAAGGAACCAGAGGTTGATAACAGAAATTTAAATGCATGAAATTAAAATCAACTTAGATCAAGGAACCAGAGGTTGATAACAGGAAATTTAAATGCATGAAATTAAAATCAACTTAGATCAAGGAACCAGAGGTTGATAACAGGAAATTTAAATGCATGAAATTAAAATCAACTTAGATCAAGGAACCAGAGGTTGATAACAAGAAATTTAAATGCATGGAAATTAAAATCAACTTAGATCAAGGAACCAGAGGTTGATAACAGGAAATTTAAATGCAGTAAAATTAAAATCAACTTAGATCAAGGAACTAGAGGTTGATAACAGGAAATTTAAATTGCGGCAAATTAAAATCAACTTAGATCAAGGAACCAGAGGTTGATAACAGGAAATTTAAATTGCGGGAAATTCAAATTAACTTAGATCAAGGAACCAGAGGTTGATAACAGGAAATTTAAATGCATGAATTTAAAATCAACTTAGATCAAGGAACCAGAGGTTGATAACAGGAAATTTAAATGCATGAAATTAAAATCAACTTAGATCAAGGAACCAGAGGTTGATAACAGGAAATTTAAATGCATGAAATTAAAATCAACTTAGATCAAGGAACCAGAGGTTGATAACAGGAAATTTAAACGTATGAAATTAAAATCAACTTAGATCAAGGAACCAGAGGTTGATAACAGGAAATTTAAATGCATGAAATTAAAATCAACTTAGATCAAGGAACCAGAGGTTGATAACAGGAAATTTAAATGCATGAAATTAAAATCAACTTAGATCAAGGAACCAGAGGTTGATAACAGAAAATTTAAATGCATGAAATTAAAATCAACTTAGATCAAGGAACCAGAGGTTGATAACAGGAAATTTAAATGCATGAAATTAAAATCAACTTAGATCAAGGAACCAGAGGTTGATAACAGGAAATTTAAATTGTGGGAAATTAAAATCAACTTAGATCAAGGAACCAGAGGTTGATAACAGGAAATTTAAATGCAGGAAAATTAAAATCAACTTAGATCAAGGAACCAGAGGTTGATAACAGGAAATTTAAATGCATGAAATTAAAATCAACTTAGATCAAGGAACCAGAGGTTGATAACAGGAAATTTAAATGCATGAAATTAAAATCAACTTAGATCAAGGAACCAGAGGTTGATAACAGGAAATTTAAATGCATGGAAATTAAAATCAACTTAAATCAATGAACCAGAGGTTGATAACAGGAAATTTAAATGCATGAAATTAAAATCAACTTAAATCAAGGAACCAGAGGTTGATAACAGGAAATTTAAATGCATGAAATTAAAATCAACTTAGATGAAGGAACCAGAGGTTGATAACAGGAAATTTAAATGCAGTAAAATTAAAATCAACTTAGATCAAGGAACCAGAGGTTGATAACAGGAAATTTAAATTGCGGGAAATTAAAATCAACTTAGATCAAGGAACCAGAGGTTGATAACAGGAAATTTAAATGCATGAAATTAAAATCAACTTAGATCAAGGAACCAGAGGTTGATAACAGGAAATTTAAATGCATGAAATTAAAATCAACTTAGATCAAGGAACCAGAGGTTGATAACAGGAAATTTAAATGCATGAAATTAAAATCAACTTAGATCAAGGAACCAGAGGTTGATAACAGGAAATTTAAATGCTGAAAATTAAAATCAACTTAGATCAAGGAACCAGAGGTTGATAACAGGAAATTTAAATGCATGGAAATTAAAATCAACTTAGTTCAAGGAACCAGAGGTTGATAACAGGAAATTTAAATCAACTTAGATCAAGGAACCAGAGGTTGATAACAGGAAATTTAAATGCATGAAATTAAAATCAACTTATATCAAGGAACCAGAGGTTGATAACAGGTAATTTAAATGCAGGAAATTAAAATCAACTTAGATCAAGGAACCAGAGGTTGATAACAGTAAATTTAAATGCATGAAATTAAAATCAACTTAGATCAAGGAACCAGAGGTTGATAACAGGAAATTTAAATGCATGAAATTAAAATCAACTTAGATCAAGGAACCAGAGGTTGATAGCGGGAAATTTAAATGCATGAAATTTAAATCAAATTAGATCAAGTAAACACAGCTTGATAACACGAAATTTAAATTGATGGAAAATAAAATCAACTTAGATCAAGGAACCAGAGGTTGATAACAGGAAATTTAAATGCATGAAATTAAAATCAACTTAGATCAAGGAACCAGAGGTTGATAACAGGAAATTTAAATGCATGAAATTAAAATCAACTTAGATCAAGGAACCAGAGGTTGATAACAGGAAATTTAAATGCATCAAATTAAAATCAACTTAGTTCAAGGAACCAGAGGTTGATAACAGGAAATTTAAATGCATGAAATTAAAATCAACTTAGATCAAGGAACCAGAGGTTGATAACAGGAAATTTAAATGCATGAAATTAAAATCAACTTAGATCAAGGAACCAGAGGTTGATAACAGGAAATTTAAATGCAGTAAAATTAAAATCAACTTAGATCAAGGAACCAGAGGTTGATAACAGGAAATTTAAATGCATGAAATTAAAATCAACTTAGATCAAGGAACCAGAGGTTGATAATAGCAAATTTAAATGCAGGAAAATTAAAATCAACTTAGATCAAGGAACCAGAGGTTGATAACAGGAAATTGAAATGCAGGAAATTAAATTCAACTTAGATCAAGAAACCAGAGGTTGATAACAGGAAATTTAAATTGCAGGAAATTAAAATCAACTTAGATCAAGGAACCAGAGGTTGATAACAGGAAATTTAAATGCATGAAATTAAAATCAACTTAGATCAAGGAACCAGAGGTTGATAACAGGAAATTTAAATGCATGAAATTAAAATCAACTTAGATCAAGGAACCAGAGGTTGATAACAGGAAATTTAAATGCATGAAATTAAAATCAACTTAGATGAAGGAACCAGAGGTTGATAACGGGAAATTTAAATGCATGAAATTAAAATCAACTTAGATCAAGGAACCAGAGGTTGATAACAGGAAATTTAAATGCATGAAATTAAAATCAACTTAGATCAAGGAACCAGAGGTTGATAACAGGAAATTTAAATGCATGAAATTAAAATCAACTTAGATCAAGGAACCAGAGGTTGATAACAGGAAATTTAAATGCATGAAATTAAAATCAACTTAGATCAAGGAACCAGAGGTTGATAACAGGAAATTTAAATGCATGAAATTAAAATCAACTTAGATCAAGGAACCAGAGGTTGATAACAGGAAATTTAAATGCATGAAATTAAAATCAACTTAGATCAAGGAACCAGAGGTTGATAACAGGAAATTTAAATTGTGGGAAATTAAAATCAACTTAGATCAAGGAACCAGAGGTTGATAACAGGAAATTTAAATGCATGAAATTAAAATCAACTTAGATCAAGGAACCAGAGGTTGATAACAGGAAATTTAAATGCATGAAATTAAAATCAACTTAGATCAAGGAACCAGAGGTTGATAACAGGAAATTTAAATGCATGAAATTAAAATCAACTTAGATGAAGGAACCAGAGGTTGATAACAGGAAATTTAAATGCATCAAATTAAAATCAACTTAGATCAAGGAACCAGAGGTTGATAATAGGAAATTTAAATGCAGGAAAATTAAAATCAACTTAGATCAAGGAACCAGAGGTTGATAGCGGGAAATTAAAATCAACTTAGATCAAGGAACCAGAGGTTGATAACAGGAAATTTAAATTGCGGGAAATTAAAATCAACTTAGATCAAGGAACCAGAGGTTGATAACAGGAAATTTAAATGCATGAAATTAAAATCAACTTAGATCAAGGAACCAGAGGTTGATAACAAGAAATTTAAATGCATGAAATTAAAATCAACTTAGATCAAGGAACCAGAGGTTGATAACAAGAAATTTAAATGCATGAAATTAAAATCAACTTAGATCAAGGAACCAGAGGTTGATAACAGAAATTTAAATTATGGAAATTAAAATCAACATAGATCAAGGAAACAGAGGTTGATAAAAGGAAATTTAAATGCATGAAATTAAAATCAACTTAGATCAAGGAACCAGAGGTTGATAACAGGAAATTTAAATGCATGAAATTAAAATCAACTTAGATCAAGGAACCAGAGGTTGATAACAGTAAATTTAAATGCAGGAAATTAAAATCAACTTAGATCAAGGAACCAGAGGTTGATAACAGGAAATTTAAATGCATGAAATTAAAATCAACTTAGATCAAGGAACCAGAGGTTGATAACAGGAAATTTAAATGCATGAAATTAAAATCAACTTAGATCAAGGAACCAGAGGTTGATAATAGAAAATTTAAATTGCGGAAAATTAAAATCAACTTAGTTCAAGGAACCAGAGGTTGATAACAGGAAATTTAAATGCATGAAATTAAAATCAACATAGATCAAGGAACCAGAGGTTGATAACAGAAATTTAAATGCTTGAAATTAAAATCAACTTAGATCAAGGAACCAGAGGTTGATAATAGGAAATTTAAATGCAGGAAAATTAAAATCAACTTAGATCAAGGAACCAGAGGTTGATAACAGGAAATTTAAATGCATGAAATTAAAATCAACTTAGATCAAGGAACCAGAGTTTGATAACAGGAAATTTAAATGCATGAAATTAAAATAAACGTAGATCAAGGAACCAGAGGTTGATAACAGTAAATTTATATTATGGAAATTAAAATCAACTTAGAGCACGGAACCCGCGGTTGATAACCGAAATTTAAAAGCCAGGAAATTAAAATCAACTTAGATCAAGGAACCAGAGGTTGATAACAGGTATTGTATATGCATGAAATTAAAATGAAATTATTTCAAGGAACAAGATGTTGATAAAATGAATTTTAAATGCATGAAATTAAAATCAACTTAGATCAAGGAACCAGAGGTTGATAACAGGAAATTTAAATGCATGAAATTAAAATCAACTTAGATCAAGGAACCAGAGGTTGATAACAGGAAATTTAAATTGCGGGAAATTAAAATCAACTTAGATCAAGGAACCAGAGGTTGATAACAGGAAATTTAAATGCATGAAATTAAAATCAACTTAGATCAAGGAACCAGAGGTTGATAACAGGAAATTTAAATGCATGAAATTAAAATCAACATAGATCAAGGAACCAGAGGTTGATAACAGAAATTTAAATGCATGAAATTAAAATCAACTTAGATCAAGGAACCAGAGGTTGATAACAGGAAATTTAAATGCATGAAAGTTAAAATCAACTTAGATCAAGGAACCAGAGGTTGATAACAGGAAATTTAAATGCATGGAAATTAAAATCAACTTAGATCAAGGAACCAGAGGTTGATAACAGGAAATTTAAATGCATGGAAATTAAAATCAACTTAGATCAAGGAACCAGAGGTTGATAACAGGAAATTTAAATGCATGAAAGTTAAAATCAACTTAGATCAAGGAACCAGAGGTTGATAGCGGGAAATTAAAATCAACTTAGATCAAGGAACCAGAGGTTGATAACAGGAAATTTAAATGCATGAAATTAAAATCAACTTAGATCAAGGAACCAGAGGTTGATAACAGGAAATTTAAATGCATGAAATTAAAATCAACTTAGATCAAGGAACCAGAGGTTGATAACAGGAATTTAAATGCAGTAAAATTAAAATCAACTTAGATCAAGGAACCAGAGGTTGATAACAGAAAATTAAAAGAAATAAATTAAAATCAAATTAGATCAAGAAACCAGAAGTTCATAACAGTAAAATTAAATTGAATGAAATTAAAATCAACTTATATCAAGTAACCAGATGTTTATAACATTAAATTTAAATTGCTGGAAATTAAAATCAACTTAGATCAAGGAACCAGAGGTTGATAACAGGAAATTTAAATGCATGAAATTAAAATCAACTTAGATCAAGGAACCAGAGGTTGATAAGAGGAAATTTAAATGCATGAAATTAAAATCAACTTAGATCAAGGAACCAGAGGTTGATAACAGGAAATTTAAATGCATGAAATTAAAATCAACTTAGATCAAGGAACCAGAGGTTGATAACAGGAAATTTAAATTGCGGGAAATTAAAATCAACTTAGATCAAGGAACCAGAGGTTGATAACAGGAAATTTAAATGCATGAAATTAAAATCAACTTAGATCAAGGAACCAGAGGTTGATAACAGAAATTTAAATGCTTGAAATTAAAATCAACTTAGATCAAGGAACCAGAGGTTGATAATAGGAAATTTAAATGCAGGAAAATTAAAATCAACATAGATCAAGGAACCTGAGGTTGATAACAGAAATTTAAATGCTTGAAATTAAAATAAACTTAGATCAAGGAACCAGAGGTTGATAACAGGAAATTTAAATGCTGGAAATTAAAATCAACTTAGATCAAGGAACCAGAGGTTGATAACAGGAAATTTAAATGCATGGAAATTAAAATCAACTTAGATCAAGGAACCAGAGGTTGATAACAGGAAATTTAAATGCATGGAAATTAAAATCAACTTAGATCAAGGAACCAGAGGTTGATAACAGGAAATTTAAATGCATGAAATTAAAATCAACTTAGATCAAGGAACCAGAGGTTGATAACAGGAAATTTAAATGCATGAAATTAAAATCAACTTAGATCAAGGAACCAGAGGTTGATAACAAGAAATTTAAATTAAGGGAATTAAAATCAACTTAGATCAAGGAACCAGAGGTTGATAACAGGAAATTTAAATGCATGAAATTAAAATCAACTTAGATCAAGGAACTAGAGGTTGATGACAGGAAATTTAAATGCATGAAATTAAAATCAACTTAGATCAAGGAACCAGAGGTTGATAGCGGAAAATTAAAATCAACTTAGATCAAGGAACCAGAGGTTGATAACAGGAAATTTAAATGCATGAAATTAAAATCAACATAGATCAAGGAACCAGAGGTTGATAACAGAAATTTAAATGCTTGAAATTAAAATCAACTTAGATCAAGGAACCAGAGGTTGATAACAGGGAATTTAAATTGCGGGAAATTAAAATCAACTTAGATCAAGGAACCAGAGGTTGATAACAGGAAATTTAAATTGCGGGAAATTAAAATCAACTTAGTTCAAGGAACCAGAGGTTGATAACAGGAAATTTAAATGCATGAAATTAAAATCAACTTAGATCAAGGAACTAGAGGTTGATAACATGAAATTTAAATGCATGAAATTAAAATCAACTTAGATCAAGGAACCAGAGGTTGATAACAGGAAATTTAAATGCAATAAAATTAAAATCAACATAGATCAAGGAACCAGAGGTTGATAACAGGAAATTTAAATGCAGGAAATTAAAATCAACTTAGATCAAGGAACCAGAGGTTGATAACAGGAAATTTAAATTGCGGGAAATTAAAATCAACTTAAATCAATGAACCAGAGGTTGATAACAGGAAATTTAAATGCATGAAATTAAAATCAACTTAGATCAAGGAACCAGAGGTTGATAACAGGAAATTTAAATGCATGAAATTAAAATCAACTTAGATCAAGGAACCAGAGGTTGATAACAGGAAATTTAAATTGCGGGAAATTAAAATCAACTTAGATCAAGGAACCAGAGGTTGATAGCGGGAAATTAAAATCAACTTAGATCAAGGAACCAGAGGTTGATAACAGGAAATTTAAATTGCGGGAAATTAAAATCAACTTAGATCAAGGAACCAGAGGTTGATAACAGGAAATTTAAATGCATGAAATTAAAATCAACTTAAATCAAGGAACCAGAGGTTGATAACAGGAAATTTAAATGCATGAAATTAAAATCAACTTAGATCAAGGAACAAGAGGTTGATAACAGGAAATTTAAATGCATGAAATTAAAATCAACTTAGATCAAGGAACCAGAGGTTGATAACAGGAAATTTAAATTGCGGGAAATTAAAATCAACTTAGATCAAGGAACCAGAGGTTGATAACAGGAAATTTAAATGCATGAAATTAAAATCAACTTAGATCAAGGAACCAGAGGTTGATAACAGGAAATTTAAATGCATGAAATTAAAATCAACTTAGATCAAGGAACCAGAGGTTGATAACAGGAAATTTAAATGCATGAAATTAAAATCAACTTAAATCAAGGAACCAGAGGTTGATAACAGGAAATTTAAATGCATGAAATTAAAATCAACTTAGATGAAGGAACCAGAGGTTGATAACAGGAAATTTAAATGCAGTAAAATTAAAATCAACTTAGATCAAGGAACCAGAGGTTGATAACAGGAAATTTAAATGCATGAAATTAAAATCAACTTAGATCAAGGAACCAGAGGTTGATAACAAGAAATTTAAATGCATGAAATTAAAATCAACTTAGATCAAGGAACCAGAGGTTGATAACAGGAAATTTAAATGCATGAAATTAAAATCAACTTAGATCAAGGAACCAGAGGTTGATAACAGTAAATTTAAATGCTTGAAATTAAAATCAACTTAGATCAAGGAAACAGAGGTTGATAACAGGAAATTTAAATGCATGAAATTAAAATCAACTTAGATCAAGGAACCAGAGGTTGATAACAGGAAATTTAAATGCATGAAATTAAAATCAACTTAGATCAAGGAACCAGAGGTTGATAACAGGAAATTTAAATTGCGGGAAATTAAAATCAACTTAGATCAAGGAACCAGAGGTTGATAACAGGAAATTTAAATGCATGAAATTAAAATCAACTTAGATCAAGGAACCAGAGGTTGATAACAGGAAATTTAAATTGCGAGAAATTAAAATCAACTTAGTTCAAGGAACCAGAGGTTGATAACAAGAAATTTAAATGCATGAAATTAAAATCAACTTAGATCAAGGAACCAGAGGTTGATAACAGGAAATTTAAATGCATGGAAATTAAAATCAACTTAGATCAAGGAACCAGAGGTTGATAACAGGAAATTTAAATGCTGGAAAATTAAAATCAACTTAGATCAAGGAACCAGAGGTTGATAACAGGAAATTTAAATGCATGAAATTAAAATCAACTTAGATCAAGGAACCAGAGGTTGATAACAGGAAATTTAAATGCATGAAATTAAAATCAACTTAGATCAAGGAACCAGAGGTTGATAACAGAAATTTAAATGCTTGAAATTAAAATAAACTTAGATCAAGGAACCAGAGGTTGATAACATGAAATTTAAATGCAGGAAAATTAAAATCAACTTAGATCAAGGAACCAGAGGTTGATAACAGGAAATTTAAATGCAGGAAATTAAAATCAACTTAGATCAAGGAACCAGAGGTTGATAACAGGAAATTTAAATTGCGGGAAATTAAAATCAACTTAGATCAAGGAACCAGAGGTTGATAACAGAAAATTTAAATGCATGAAATTAAAATCAACTTAGATCAAGGAACCAGAGGTTGATAACAGGAAATTTAAATTGCGGGAAATTAAAATCAACTTAGATCAAGGAACCAGAGGTTGATAACAGGAAATTTAAATGCATGAAATTAAAATCAACTTAGATCAAGGAACCAGAGGTTGATAACAGGAAATTTAAATGCATGAAATTAAAATCAACTTAGATCAAGGAACCAGAGGTTGATAACAGGAAATTTAAATTGTGGGAAATTAAAATCAACTTAGATCAAGGAACCAGAGGTTGATAACAGGAAATTTAAATGCATGAAATTAAAATCAACTTAGATCAAGGAACCAGAGGTTGATAACAGTAAATTTAAATGCATGAAATTAAAATCAACTTAGATCAAGGAACCAGAGGTTGATAACAGGAAATTTAAATGCATGAAATTAAAATCAACTTAGATCAAGGAACCAGAGGTTGATAACAGTAAATTTAAATGCATGAAATTAAAATCAACTTAGATCAAGGAACCAGAGGTTGATAACAGGAAATTAAAATCAACTTATATCAAGGAACCAGAGGTTGATAACAGGAAATTTAAAATTTTGATATTAAAATCAACTTAGATCAAGGGACTAGAGTTTGATAACAGGAAATTTAAATGAATGAAATTAAAATCAACTTAGATCAAGGAACCAGAGGTTGATAACAGGAAATTTAAATGCATGAAATTAAAATCAACTTAGATCAAGGAACCAGAGGTTGATAACAGGAAATTTAAATTACGGGAAATTAAAATCAACTTAGATCAAGGAACCAGAGGTTGATAACAGGAAATTTAAATGCATGAAAATTAAAATCAACTTAGATCAAGGAACCAGAGGTTGATAACAGGAAATTTAAATGCATGAAATTAAAATCAACTTAGATCAAGGAACCAGAGGTTGATAACAGAAAATTTAAATGCATGAAATTAAAATCAACTTAGATCAAGGAACCAGAGGTTGATAAAATTAAATTTAAATGCATGAAATTAAAATCAACTTAGATCAAGGAACCAGAGGTTGATAACAGGAAATTTAAATTGCGGGAAATTAAAATCAACTTAGATCAAGGAACCAAAGGTTGATAACAGGAAATTTAAATGAATGAAATTAAAATCAACTTAGATCAATGAACCAGAGGTTGATAACAGGAAATTTAAATGCATGAAATTAAAATCAACATAGATCAAGGAACCAGAGGTTGATAACAGGAAATTTAAATGCATGAAATTAAAATCAACTTAGATCAAGGAACAAGAGGTTGATAACAGGAAATTTAAATGCATGAAATTAAAATCAACTTAGATCAAGGAACCAGAGGTTGATAACAGGAAATTTAAATGCAGTAAAATTAAAATCAACTTAGATCAAGGAACCAGAGGTTGATAACAGGAAATTTAAATGCATGAAATTAAAATCAACTTAGATCAAGGAACCAGAGGTTGATAACAGGAAATTTAAATTGATGGAAATTAAAATAAACTTAGATCAAGGAACCAGAGTTTGATAACAGTAAATTTAAATGCATGAAATTAAAATCAACTTAGATCAAGGAACCAGAGGTTGATAACAGGAAATTTAAATGCATGAAATTAAAATCAACTTAGATCAAGGAACCAGAGGTTGATAACAGGAAATTTAAATGCATGAAATTAAAATCAACTTAGATCAAGGAACCAGAGGTTGATAACAGGAAATTTAATTGCTTGAAATTAAAATAAACTTACATAAAGTAACAAGATGTTGATAAATGTAAATTTTAATGCATGAAATTAAAATTAACTTAGATCAAGGAACCATATTTTTATAACAGTAAATTTAAATGCATGAAATTAAAATCAACTTAGATCAAGGAACCAGAGGTTGATAACAGGAAATTTAAATGCATGAAATTAAAATCAACTTAGATCAAGGAACCAGAGGTTGATAACAGGAAATTTAAATGCATGAAATTAAAATCAACTTAGATCAAGGAACCAGAGGTTGAAAACAGTAAATTTTAAATTCATGAAATTAAAATCAACTTAGATCAAGGAACCAGATGTTTATAACATGAAATTTAAATGCATGAAATTAAAATCAACTTAGATCAAGGAACCAGAGGTTGATAACAGGAAATTTAAATGCATGAAATTAAAATCAACTTAGATCAAGGAACCAGAGGTTGATAACAGGAAATTTAAATGCATGAAATTAAAATCAACTTAGATCAAGGAACCAGAGGTTGATAACAGGAAATTTAAATGCATGAAATTAAAATCAACTTAGATCAAGGAACCAGAGGTTGATAACAGGAAATTTAAATGCATGAAATTAAAATCAACTTAGATCAAGGAACCAGAGGTTGATAACAGAAATTTAAATGCATGAAATTAAAATCAACTTAGATCGAGGAACCAGAGGTTGATAAAAGAAATTTATATGATGGAAATTAAAATCAACTTAGATCAAGGAACCAGAGGTTGATAACAGACATTGAAATGCTGGAAATTAAAATCAACTTAGATCAAGGAACCAGAGGTTGATAACAGGAAATTTAAATGCATGAAATTAAAATCAACATAGATCAAGGAACCAGAGGTTGATAACAGAAATTTAAATTTTTGAAATTAAAATAAAATTATATAAATGAACCTGAGTTTTATAACAGGGAATTTAAATTAAGTAAATTAAAATCAAGTTATATCAAGGAACCAGAGGTTGATAACAGAAATTTAAATGCATGAAATTAAAATCAACTTAGATCAAGGAACCAGAGGTTGATAACAGAAATTTAAATGCATGAAATTAAAATCAACTTAGATCAAGGAACCAGAGGTTGATAATAGGAAATTTAAATGCAGGAAATTAAAATCAACTTAGATCAAGGAACCAGAGGTTGATAACAGGAAATTTAAATGCAGGAAAATTAAAATCAACTTAGATCAAGGAACCAGAGGTTGATAGCGGGAAATTAAAATCAACTTAGATCAAGGAACCAGAGGTTGATAACAGGAAATTTAAATTGCGGGAAATTAAAATCAACTTAGATCAAGGAACCAGAGGTTGATAACAGGAAATTTAAATGCATGAAATTAAAATCAACTTAGATCAAGGAACCAGAGGTTGATAACAGGAAATTTAATTGCATGAAATTAAAATCAACTTAGATCAAGGAACCAGAGGTTGATAACATGAAATTTAAATGCATGAAATTAAAATCAACTTAGATCAAGGAACCAGAGGTTGATAATAGGAAATTTAAATGCATGAAATTAAAATCAACTTAGATCAAGGAACCAGAGGTTGATAACAGGAAATTTAAATGCATGAAATTAAAATCAACTTAGATCAAGGAACCAGAGGTTGATAACAGGAAATTTAAATGCATGAAATTAAAATCAACTTAGATCAAGGAACCAGAGGTTGATAACAGGAAATTTAAATTGCTGGAAATTAAAATCAACTTAGATCAAGGAACCAGAGGTTGATAACAGGAAATTTAAATGCATGAAATTAAAATCAACTTAGATCAAGGAACCAGAGGTTGATAACAGGAAATTTAAATGCATGAAATTAAAATCAACTTACATCAAAGAACCAGAGGTTGATAACAGGAAATTTAAATTGCGGGAAATTAAAATCAACTTAGATCAAGGAACCAGAGGTTGATAACAGGAAATTTAAATGCATGAAATTAAAATCAACTTAGATCAAGGAACCAGAGGTTGATAGCGGAAAATTAAAATCAACTTAGATCAAGGAACCAGAGGTTGATAACAGGAAATTTAAATTGCGGGAAATTAAAATCAACTTAGATCAAGGAACCAGAGGTTGATAACAGGAAATTTAAATGCATGAAATTAAAATCAACTTAGATCAAGGAACCAGAGGTTGATAACAAGAAATTTAAATTGCGGGAAATTAAAATCAACTTAGATCAAGGAACCAGAGGTTGATAACGGGAAATTTAAATTGCGAGAAATTAAAATCAACTTAGATCAAGGAACCAGAGGTTGATAACAGGAAATTTAAATGCATGAAATTAAAATCAACTTAGATCAAGGAACCAGAGGTTGATAACAGGAAATTTAAATGCATGAAATTAAAATCAACTTAGATCAAGGAACTAGAGGTTGATAACAGGAAATTTAAATGCATGAAATTAAAATCAACTTAGATCAAGGAACCAGAGGTTGATAACAGGAAATTTAAATGCATGAAAGTTAAAATCAACTTAGATCAAGGAACCAGAGGTTGATAACAGGAAATTTAAATGCTGAAAAATTAAAATCAACTTAGCTCAAGGAACCAAAGGTTGATAACAGGAAATTTAAATTGCGGGAAATTAAAATCAACTTAGATCAAGGAACCAGAGGTTGATAACATGAAATTTAAATGCATGAAATTAAAATCAACTTAGATCAAGGAACCAGAGGTTGATAACATGAAATTTAAATGCATGAAATTAAAATCAACTTAGATCAAGGAACCAGAGGTTGATAACAGGAAATTTAAATTGCGGGAAATTAAAATCAACTTAGATCAAGGAACCAGAGGTTGATAACAGGAAATTTAAATGCATGAAATTAAAATCAACTTAGATCAAGGAACCAGAGGTTGATAACAGGAAATTTAAATTGCGGGAAATTAAAATCAACTTAGATCAAGGAACCAGAGGTTGATAACAGGAAATTTAAATGCATGAAATTAAAATCAACTTAGATCAAGGAACCAGAGGTTGATAACAGGAAATTTAAATGCATGAAATTAAAATCAACTTAGATCAAGGAACCAGAGGTTGATAACAGGAAATTTAAATGCATGAAATTAAAATCAACTTAGATCAAGGAACCAGAGGTTGATAACATGAAATTTAAATTGCTTGAAATTAAAATCAACTTAGATCAAGGAACCAGAGGTTGATAACAAGAAATTTAAATGCATGAAATTAAAATCAACTTAGATCAAGGAACCAGAGGTTGATAACAGGAAATTTAAATTGCGGGAAATTAAAATCAACTTAGATCAAGGAACCAGAGGTTGATAATAGGAAATTTAAATGCAGGAAAATTAAAATCAACTTAGATCAAGGAACCAGAGGTTGATAACAGGAAATTTAAATGCAGGAAATTAAAATCAACTTAGATCAAGGAACCAGAGGTTGATAACAGGAAATTTAAATTGCAGGAAATTAAAATCAACTTAGATCAAGGAACCAGAGGTTGATAACAGGAAATTTAAATGCATGAAATTAAAATCAACTTAGATCAAGGAACCAGAGGTTGATAACAGGAAATTTAAATGCATGAAATTAAAATCAACTTAGATCAAGGAACCAGAGGTTGATAACAGGAAATTTAAATTGCGGGAAATTAAAATCAACTTACAAAGCAAGTCTAACCCCGACACGAGGAATTCTTCCCTGATGAAGTGTACTTAACAGGAACCCAAAGCCCAATGATTAATGGAGGATGAGTTGCAAGACTTGACCTATGACCCCATTTCTTCAAATGCCCCACTTCAGTTTTTTTGACTTTCTCCCGAAAAGTGCCCTTGCAGATTTTTACTCCCTTTTGTCTATTTAAGTAGAAGCGCCCTTCCGGGTTTTCACCTCTTTTTTTTTTTTTTTTTTTTTTTTTTTAGGCTCGCTCTTTCAGGACGCCCTTTCGGGTTTTCATTCCTCACTCATTTTACAGAAAGCACCCCTTTCGGGTTTTCACCTTCTTTCACACATTTTGCTAGGGGCGCCCTTTTGGATTTTCACCCCTACTTTCCTTTTTCTCCAAGTCATTCCCTGCAAATCTTATAGTAAAGTACGTGAGGTTATCAATTGTCAAATCCTAATCTTATAGCAAAAATTTTAACTGATTAATAGCGCATTGAATAATGAGATTGCAGAAGGATAATGTTAAAGAATGAGTATAAGGGAAAGATAAAAGTATAGGGAATGAAGTATGATTTTATTACGGTTTTAATAAAAATAAAGATAGAGTTTCAAAGGAAAAGGGTACAAGGATAGATCTCACATATTCCTTGTAATTAGCTTTGAAGTCCCTTAACTGCCATTATTTCTAGTACTCTGAAGTCTCATGCCATGACGGTTTATTTCCCTTCTTGGTTTCGTACTCCTTTCCTTATTTCTCCCTTTTGGTTCTTGGGATGGCCTTTCGGGTTTTCACCCCTAGATTTTTATTTATTTATTTATTTTGCTTTTTTTTTTCTTTTTTTTTACTCGCTTTTTCAGGACGCCCTTTCGGGTTTTCATCCTTCACTCATTTTATAGAAAGCGCCCTTCGAGGGTTTTCACCTTCTTTCACACATTTTGCTAGGAGCGCCCTTTTGGGTTTTCACCCCTACTCTTTTTTTTTTTTTTTTTTTAGGCATAGTATCTCTTGACGGTGTCAGCATTCACAGGTCTTGGAAGTTCTTCACCGTCCATGTGGGTCAAGATCAAGGCTCCTCCGGAAAATGCCTTTTTAACCACATAGGGTCCCTCGTAGGTTGGTGACCATTTGCCCCGGGGATCATTTTGATTTGGTAACACTTTCTTCAGAACTAAGTCCCAGTTGAAATTCGTGGCGAATGCTTTGTCAAATCCCCGCCATTCTTCTCTCGTATAATCGCCATGACATGTCGCTAGCCTTTTCTCGTCCAGCAAGTTTAATTGATCCAACCTCGACTGGATCCATTCTGACTCATCAATCCCTGATTCCTTCAGAATCCTTAAGGAAGGAATTTCAACTTCAATAGGTAGTACTGCTTCCATCCCGTAAACCAGTGAGTAAGGAGTTGCACCAGTTGAGGTCCTTACAGAAGTCCGGTATGCGTGAAGAGCGTAGGAAAGCATATCATGCCAATCCCTATATGTGACCGTCATTTTCTGGATTATTCTCTTGAGGTTTTTGTTTGCAGCTTCCACCGCTCCATTCATCTGGGGGCGGTACGGGGAGGAATTGAGATGTCGGATCTTTTATTGATCACACAATTTCTGAATCTTCGGACCATTCAAATTTTTGGCATTATCAGTGACGATTTCATTGGGGAGGCCGTGCCGGCAGATGATGTTAGTTTTGAGGAATTTGAGAAATGTGTTATGCGTAATGTGTGCATAGGATGCTGCTTCGACCCATTAGGAGAAATAATCGATGGCTATTAGGATAAATCTGTGCCCATTGGATGCCTTGGGGTTGATGGGACCAATCACATCGATGCCCCACATTGCGAAAGGCCATGGTGAGACGAGGTTGAACAATTTGTGAGGCGGAACATTTATCGGATCTGCGTAGATCTGACACTTATGGCATTTTCGGAAATATTCGATGCAGTCCTTTTCCATGGTGGTCCAGAAATATCCCCGTCGCATGATTTGCTTAGCCATCATATGTCCATTAGTATGGGTGGCACAGTTCCCTTCATGAGTCTCGAAAAGGATTTTCTTCGCCTCCTTTGCATCCACACATCTCAACAATTCGCCGTTGGAGCTCCTTTTGTATAGGATTTCTCCACTGGGGAAGTATCCCAATGCTAATCTCCGAATCATCCTCCTTTCGTTCTTGCTCGCCCCTAGAGGGAATTCTCTGGTTCTGCAGAAAAACAGGATGTCATGATACCAAGGTTTACCATCTGGTTCTTCTTCAATCATGAAGCAGTAAGCCGGCTCACTTTTTGCTTTAATCTTCAATATCTGAGTCATCTGCCCTTCTTCCATTTAAGCCATAAAAAGCTAAAGTAGCTAAGGCATCAGCAAATTGATTCTTGTCTCTACTAAGATGAGTGAAAGAGTGTGACACCCCTTACCCGTCTACAGTATATCTGGGTAAGATATGTCACACGGTGTACCGGCACACTATTTTTTTCCTTAATTAATTTTTTTGTCATAGTTTTGAATATAGTTTATGGAATATAATTTATTTAAGCCATTTATCAAAATTATTATTTATTTGAGGTTCCGAAAATTTTAAAGAAAATCCGGCGGAGTACCGGCTAAAAATGGAGAAAACAGTTCTTCGGAACCTGTGAAAAACACTTCCAATATTTATATCTCATCACTCTCAAACTCCAATATCAAATCTCAACATTTTTCAATTTCATTTCTCAATCATTCATCTCATAATTCACATCTCATTCATATAACTCAATTTCATAATCATTTCCATACATTTCCATTCGTACTCAATTCATATGTAAACATTCTCAATTTACATAAGCAAAATTTTCAAATTTCCTTAATTTACATAATTTACAAAATAATTACAAAATTTCATAATTTACATGATATACAAATTAATTACAATTTGCTAATTTATATTACAATATAGGAAATAATTAACATACACAAAATACATGATATGCTTAATGTGAGCCCTATCTACATGCATTGCTGAGGAGGTGACAACCTTTGACACTCTGCAGATCTGAACTCTCAAAATTTCCAATCAAATGTCCAGTGGGTTCTAGCTTTCAAGACTGCGAGGAAACAATTCCATCGCGCTAAGCATTGCTGCTTAGTGGTGCAATAATATAACAAGGAAATATTATACATATATAGATAGATATAAAACATCATTCAAATAATTAATATCTATTTTTACTTCACATGAATTTTCTAATATTTAATATGTTTTATCCTAATTTAGTCTTCTTTGGAATCGTTTATTTCTCCAATGTACAAGAATAATGTACAAGAAAAAATGATCTGAAAATAATAAATTTATGCTTATATTATTATATAAGTCTCATTTGCAATATTTATTTATTTTATAATTTTCTTTGCTAATCTTTTAGCATTTTCCCAATACTTGCTAGGTTGTCTCAGATTATCTCATAATAAGTAAATTTTAATATCTCATTCAGTTCATTTCGATTCTTTCTAATAAATAACTATTCTAATTTATTTTAGGTCATCTTACTCATTTATTTTATTTAATTTCTAATATTTTAAATTGCTAATATTCTTAACTTATCTCAATAAATTTCATTGCCCAAGTAACCTATGACAGGCTGACTAAACGGGATAACGGGTCGTTGGCACTGGAAACCTTGGTGCCTCAGGCCGTCATACCATGGGACACAGAACGTCAACCACGTATGCAGTCAGTATGGCTAGAAAGCCATGATAACACATAATCGGGCGTAGAAGCCATGAATGTTGGCATAATGCCATGAATGCGGGCATAAAGCCATGAATACGGGCATAAAGCCATGAATACAGGCATAAAGCCTTTCGCGATCGCTAAAACAATACCCTATTGGCATGCCAAACTATCCAATCTGACACACATGTCTAGGCAATACAAGGGCACATAATATCATTAAACATTAATATATTGTGCTTTATGACTTCATTATTTCATAATAAATTTCAATTATAATTCATACATTCATTTGATCATTTATATGATTACAATTCACATCAATTATCTTTTTTATACCATTGTACTCAAAATACTTCTCCTTTCTACAATAATGAGAACTAATGTCTCATTCATACATTAATATGGTTCATTTATTCATTCTTTATGTTATTCATATTAATCACAATTCTAAATAATGGTTCACATGTACCATTGTATTCAAAACATTTTTCCTTTTCTCATTTATACATTCAAGAATCTACTTATGTAATTGCAAATTTTATATTTCAAGTTGAGTTATTAATATTTTATGAATTCCATTTGTGATGGGCATATAAGCCCTAACTATCTATTCATATCAATTAGGTGACTTATTTTTCATGTTTCAAGTAATCCATAAATATTTTATGGATTTCAAATTTATGGCCTTAATTTCTTTTTAACAATTTTGACTAGGATGCATAGTCCACATTTGTCATACAATTCTAAGCATTTAAGCTTAGAATTGGTTCTAGGTCTTCATCTTAATTTACTAATCATTTTGATTACTATTCACCTTACTAGTCAACCAAAATGTTGACTTTTTTATACTTAATGGATATATTAATTCTAATTACACCAAGATCCCACATTTTGAGTTTTACATTTGCTAGTATTAATTGCCAATTGCAATTTAAAGTCCCCTAAATGCATTTCTAATTTCACATTTGAATTTCAAGTTTTGGTGTCACTATTCACCTCATTGGTCAACAAAAATGTTGACTTTTGGATAGAAAATAGGTACATTGGTTTTGACACTCCAAACATACCACATTTTGCATTTAAAACTTGTTGAAAGTGATCACCATTACCATTTCTAAGCCTAACACTAAGTGGCAGAATTTTCAGTTTTTGTACCATAAGTTTACTATTCTATTAGGGACTGTTACAGTGGAAATTTGAGGAAATAGTAAACATGAAAGTTGTTCCTTATTTTGTCTAGTTGAATTTCCTTTTTTGAATCACTCCATTTGGAGTTTTGTATCTCCAGATATGGTCCAAAAACCACAGCTGGACGGATTTCAATTCTGCAGAATTTACCAAATCTACAGTACCATGAACAAATCTACAGTTGAAATCCGATCCAGGATAACCTTGATGATATCTTGACCCGATCCATGAGCTTGAACGTGGAGTGCCTGGTGAACCAGCACATCATATGGGAGAAGGTGCATCGCCTGGGTAAAGAGGTCGAGAGGATGGGTCATGAAGCAGCTTCCCTCCGATCTCAACTTTCATCCGCTCAGGGCTACTTATCTCAAATTGAGGGGCAAATGAAGTTCTATGAGGACAAGCTGGCCGAGCAAGCTCATGTCCTGGCTGAGCGAGATCATGCTCTTGAAGAAGTACAAGCGCTCCGGGCCGATGAAGCTGCTCAACTTGCTCACCTTGTTGAGGAGCTCAAGGCGAAAGAAGAAGAGATGGTGACCGGAGTGGCCGGCGCTTATGTGAATGCTCACAGAGATCTCCTAGCCGAGCTCAAAAAGCATTATCCTGAGGAGGACTTCTCTTGGATGGCCAACCTGGCTCCCGAGGATAAAGGTGAGGATAGCGAGGAGGAGGCTGAGGGTGAGAGAAGAGATGGACAAAATGTAGATCAGGCTGGGGGTGATCCCCCAGCCGAATGACTTGTACAAATTCTGAAATGAAATGAAATGAAATGCCTCTTTCATTCGGTGAATGGTTGTGATCGAAAAATTTCTAAATTATTTAAACACTTAATTGTCTGAGTATATCGAAGCAACTGGAAGTGATTATTAACCTGTGTGAGAGATCGAAAAACACAATGAGCGTGAGATCTGTAGGGAACCAACGCTAAACGGGACTCGATTAAAATTAGAAATTTGACGAATCCACTTAGAATCGAGATCATCATTACACTGGATTGGAATCTTAACTTGATTATTCCTAAACTTAAAATGAGAGATCGACAATAAGACCGGTGACATAAAGATATAGTGTTGGTTCAATTTTGTTTGACGAGAGAGATCGGGAATGTACTTGATTGGTCAGGAAATTTGACAATTGGCTTGAGAGATCAGTGAGTGACTTGAGAGACCGGTAAGGCTTTAACTGATACGAGGACTTAGCATTGATTCAATTCTCTGTGAAGAGGGAACGGAAATGTGGTTAAATGGCAAGGAGAGGTCGGAAATGTAATTGGCTGGCAAAAGGAGACTTAATGCTGGGGGATCGGTTTCGAAGTTTATTGATTCTGGGGGTCGGCCAAAATATGGTGTTGACAACTGTGTTCAGAAATAAATATGAGTGTTTCTCATTGAATTTGGTATGATATGAGATGAATGAAAATTTTGAGATATTGAAGTGAATTGAGAAATTGTTGAGAATATATTGGAGGTTAATTGAGAATAAGGTGATGATATTATTGGAAGTGTTTTTAATAGGTTCAGAAGAACTGTTTTTCCAATTTATAGCCGGCACTCTACCGGATTTTCTATAAAATTTGCGAAAAAATTTAGTTTTATAAAAAAATTATAAATAAATGAATTAAAAAGGATTAATTGAAATTGAAACATGAATTGGTGTTCCGACACACTGAGTGGCATAACTTGCTCGGCTACACTGTAAACGGGTAAGGGGTGTCACACAAAACATGAATTATGAGATTTTAATGCAAACCACGTTCATTTTGAAGTATCAAAACACATTTCATAAAACCCACAGTTAGATCATGCCATTCGAAACAAATAGAATCTCAATAGCCAGAGGCTAAAGAGAAATCACATCACAAGGCTAGCTAGCTCAAATATATGGATATCCATTCACATCCTCTTCTACTGGCACACCTCAACACTTCTCCACAGAAGGAATCAAAATTCGAAACTAATTACCCCCACTAGTCGTGCTAGTGAGGTGTTCAAATACATGGTCATGACACTGTGGTTTCAAAACTTATCTTAATGATTTGCTAAACATTGCTATTTCAAATATACACAATAACTTTCACAGTTTAAATCAAAACATCATAAATAATGCCACAAATAAACTTTCAACAATTCCAAATCACAAGTAAAATACATATTTCGTTCACTTTATCAATGAATTTTAAAGCATGGAGATATTGTGCACAAACCTCAAGCGAGTCGTCCCTTAGCCTCGACTCGGTTCCTCGGGTTCCTTCCCGATATTCTTTTCAACTGAAATACACAATTTTACAATGTTTCAGTACTAGAACTTAACATAAATCCAAAATAAATTTAGCTTCATATTTACCTAGTTCTAACGTGTTAAATTCGACGTTCTCAAAATTTTTGTGTTTCGGGTTACTATTCACTATACTATTCAAGTCAAATAGTTGACTTTCTAAGGCTTAATAGGTATGGGAACTCCAACTTCACCCACATACCACATTTTGGTCATTAAATTTGTTGGTTTTGGTCATTTTCTCAAAGCTTAGGTCTTTTAGGCAAAATTGTCAATTTTCGATTTTGGAGTCATAAGTTGCACTGTTTCATTGGTCCTTTTACTGTTAGAATTTGGCAAACCTTCCTCCATAGAAAATGTTCCTTATTGTCTTAAGTGTATTCTCATTTTTGAATCACCCCAATTTGAGTTTTGTAGCTCAAGTTATAGCCAAAATACAATTACTGTTCACGTGCACTGTTCATGCTGCAATTTAGGTTCTGGCAGATTTTTAATCCAACTTTGTTCAGTAATTTGATCAAGTTAAGTCCATAATTTGATCTAATTTCCTTCATACGAAATGTTCTACTATGTCTTAGGTTTCCATCGGTTCAAGAATCGCCTAAATCGGAGTTTTCTAGAGAGAGTTATAGCCATTGGAAGTTTACTGTTCAAATGGAAATCTGCAGTTTTGCAGGTTCAGTAACTCAACTTTGCTCAATCATTTGATTAGGTTAATGGCATAATTTGAGTTGGTGTTCTCCATGAAAGTTTTAGATTTATATCTTATCTAATTACTGGTAAAATTTCAGGTCATTTTGACCTTCCTAGCTCGAGTTATGACCAAATGAACAATTACTGTTCATTTGGTCAGTTTGTGCAGTGGTAGCCTGCTCTCATTTCACTTTGGTCAATTGGTTCACTAAGTTTTGGTCAGTTTTTGGCCATGGTTCCTTAATGAAAATTGTGCTATTTTATGTCTATTTTCATCCCCAATTGGTGGCATATCAATTGGACTTGTAAAATTTCCGTTTTGGTCCTTTAAAATTGGCTTGGTCATGCTGCCAGCAGCATGACCATTTGCCCTACGAATTTGACTTCCATTCTAACAATTTCCACACATCTCTTTTGGTCATTATTGACCATTTTTTCATCTCACAATAGACCAAAGTCATCATTTAAGCATTTCTCCAAAATTTGTCTCAAAGCCCTAGGCCTCCAAACCCTAATCTCACTTAATTGTTACAATTAATCACATTTATGCATTTCCACCTTACTACCATACTCATTCAAGTTTACTAACACCTTTAATTCATTTAAAATACATCCACTCTCATACATCCATGGCTGGCCGAAAATTCCCTCTCTTCCTAATCATGTAATATTTTTCAATTTCTTCATATAATCTCATTCATTTCTACCCTAAATCCATCATATATACTAAAAGAAAAGTTGGATTAGCTTACCTTAAGTGAGCAGAATTTGTCTATCCAATTCTTCAAACTTTGCTTGATTTATTTACTCCCAACCTTCTTATCAAAGTTCAAACACAAGTTTTAGTTATGGGATGTAGAGATTTCATTGCAAGATTTAGGGTTTAAAGGAAGCTTTAGGTGGCTTCAATGGAGGTTTTCATGAAGTAAATGGAAGGGATGGGAGACAGAGAGTGGACGGCTTGAAGTTAAAGAAGAAGACAAGTTTTTTTTTTCTTTTCTCTTTTTGCTTTTTAATTGTTAGTAATTATCCCTTTTAGAAGACCAAAAATCCTAATTACTAAATAAATTAATTAATTTCTTTATTACATTATGCATGATGTCATCACCTTTGACTTTTCCATCTTCTTCTTCTCTTTTCTTTTTTTTTTTATTTTTCTATTAGTTCTTTAATTTAATTCTCGATTCCGAAATTTTCTTTTCTCCGATTTTATTTGACAGTTAGGTCAGGAGTTAGCTCTCGGGGTCAATTAACCAAATTGCCCCTCGCCGGTTCATCTTGATTTGCAATTAATTCCATATTTCTTCCAGCTCCCTGACCTAATTATTTGACTGGCTTAACAGTTCTTTTTCGTGATTTTCTCTTTTTCACTGTGTTCATAAGGGTCCTAAGGACCGCGGCGTCACTTTTTACGGTTCGAAATTTGAGTTTAAAATGACTTCGCAGTCGTTCCCGAGAAGGTCACCCATCGCTGTGACTCTCGGCTCATTTAACTTCTTATGTTCTGTTTTTCTTATTTATACTTAACTACTTGAACATTACTAATTATTTGTGTTTATGGTTTATCTAATTGTCTTAAGTATGGTTCTAATCCCCTTAATTGTCCGACCGACATCGTTACCGAACAAGAAAATCTACTGTGCTATGCAAACGGGTGTTACTGATCGCTAATGTAACCCTATTGGCATGCCAAGCTATCCAAACCAATCACATTAGGCCTACTAGGGGATTTAACACTTTTCATTTATGTAATTCTTTGAAATTGAATTTTTATGATTACTATTCATATCATTGGTCAACCAAAATATTGACTTTTGCATTGGCAATAGGTAAATTAGTTTAAATATCATCAACATACCACATTTTACATTTTAAACTTGTTGGTATTGGTTGCCAATACCATCTCTAAGTTTAATGTGAATTGGACAAAATTTTCATTTTTCAAGCTTTGGGTTTACTGTTCCATTAGTCACTTTTGCAGTGGGAATTTGGAAAAATGCTCAACATGAAAGTTGTTCCTCATTTTGTCTAGTTGAATTTACTTTTTTGAATCACTCCATTTGGAGTTCTGTAGCTCAAGTTATGGCCCAAAAACCATAACTGGCCGGATTGGGCAGAACCCAAAATTCTGGGTAAAATTGTTTCTGCCAGATTTGGTAACTCAAGTTTGGTTGGCAATTTGACTAGGTTATGCTCACAATTTGGGTTAGGTTTCTTCATGAAAGTTGTTGGTATATATGTCACCTTGTTTCTGGTAAAATTTCAGGTCAATTGGACCTTTCTACACTGAGTTATGGCCAAATGACCAAATACTATTCATTTGGTTATTTTGCCCAGGCAGATTGCAGGTCACCCGGATTAGGGCAAACTTTTGGTCAAGTTGATTTGGTTTTCTGGGCATGGTTTCTTCATCAAAGTTGTGCCATTATGTGTCTAGTTTCATTTTCAATTGGCCAAATACCAATTGAACGTCTACAATTCATGTTATGGCTGCCCAAACCTGCTGGACTCATGTCCAATTCTGTAGGTCGCCATGGGCAGCCCACCCATACACAAATGCCAAGCCTCAACTCACCTTATTCCCTCCTCACACACATTCAAATGGTCACTAATTGACCATTACAATGTTCATATACCATTTCATGAGCAAACCCTAATTTTGTTCAAGTCTCCAAGTTCTCAAAGTTCAATTTATGCATTAAACTTACAATTTCAACTTAAATCATATCCTTAAACATGAATTGAGTGAGAGAGAGAATAAATTGGGCACTAACCTTAGGAGGGCATAATTTATGAATTGAGTGAGAGAGAGAATAAATTGGGCACTAACCTTAGGAGGGCATAATTTTTCCTTCAATTTCCTTCACTTTCTTTAGTTTTCTTGGCAGCCAAACACTTTCCCAAGAGGTAAAACAAAGTTTTTGTGAAGAAGACTAGAAGTTTTATGGTAGAATTGAGTGGGAGAATGGAGCTTGAATGAAGAACTAATGGAGGTAGAGAGAAAAGAATAGGTTCGGCCAGCTGAAGAAATGAGGAACACAACAGATTGGTTTTGTCAATTTTATCTCTTTTTAATGGTTTTATGTAAGCTTGTTGAATGGTGATTGGTGGAGGCCTTCCTAATGACAACATGTGATGTCATATTTAGGTATTTCTTTCATTTTCTTTTCTTCTTTTCTCTACTCATTTTCAATTCAATTTTTAACAATATTTCTTCATATTTTAGATCATAATAATTATTCACTTAACTAGACAAGTCGGTCAAAAATCATCTCTAAAGACGAAATGACCAAAATGCCCTCCATTTGGCTTAACAGACTAAAATTGTCTGTACCGATTGAAAATTTTTTCTAAACTTTTTCTTGGCATTCTAATGCCATAGAACCCTCAATAACCCTTCTCTGGAGTCCCAAAAATTATTTTATAATTTTCCCCCCAGGTCTAGGGCTCCTAGTTACGAGAACCGCAACTTCTCACTAGGTTACCCATCGATAGGGCACCGGCTCATTTAACTTGGTTGTATTTTATTTCTAAAATTTTTGCTAAATTTTTCTTATTAATATTTGAGTTAATTTTAGTTCCTCACTTTAGTTTAAATATTTTTCCGGATGTTCTAGCTGTCCGGACCGACACTGGTCACCGGAACAGTAGAATGTACGGAGTTGCTACCGGGAGGGTGTTACATTTTGAGTGCCCAAATACTTTAAACTCTTATGATCTGTGTAGATGTAACACTTTTCCCCATGCAAATAGTGTCTCCAGATCTTAAGAGCGAACACAATAGCTACAAGCTCCAAATCATGTGTTGGATAATTCTTCTCATGCGGTTTCAGCTGGCGTGATGCACAGGCAATGACATTCCATTCTTGCATCAATACACAGCCTAACCCATTGTGAGAAGCATCACTGTAAACTGTGTTTTCTTTACCCGGAGTAGGTAAAGTCAAGACTGGAGCCTTAGTCAAACACCTCTTCAATTCATCAAAACTTTGCTGGCATTTGTCCGTCCATTGAAATTTCACATCTTTTCAAAGTAATTTGGTCAATGGAGATGCCAACATGGAATCCCTTCACAAAACGATGATAGTATCTAGCTAAACCCAGAAAACTACGAATCTCCATGATATTTCTGGGTGGCCTCCAATTAAGGACAGCTTCTATCTTACTTGGATCTACCTTGATGCCCTCTACTGATACTATGTGCCCCAAGAAAGATATTTCTTTCAGCCAAAATTCATGCTTCGACCATTTGGCGTATAGCTGTTTCTCCCTCAAAGTCTGCAATACAATCCGCAGATGTCTATCATGCTCTTGTGCAATCCTCGAGTAGACCAATATATCATATATGAATACCATAACAAACTGATCGAGGTATGGCCCGAAGATAGTGTTCATCAGATCCATAAAAGCAGCCGGAGCATTATTTAACCCGAATGGCATGACTAAGAACTCATAATGGCCATAGCGGATTTTAAAGGCAGTTTTAGGAATACTCTGCTCTTGTACTTTTAGCTGATAATAACCTGACCTCATGTCAATTTTGGAGAACACAGCTGCACCCCTCAGCTGATCAAACAAATCATCAATGCAGGGCAATGGATATCTATTCTTTATTGTCACCTTATTCAACTACCGATAATCAATACATAAGCAGAGAGTGCCATCTTTCTTCTTAACAAACAACACTGGCACTCCCCAAGGTGACACACTAGGGTGGATAAAGCCTTTGTTAAGTAGCTGTTGCAACTGCACTTTCAACTCTTTCAATTTTGCTGGTGCCATTCTGTATGGTGTTATGGAGATTGGGTCCACACTAGGCATAACACCAATTTGAAACTGCACTTCTCTTTCTGGAGGTAATCCTGGAAATTCATCAAGAAACACATTCGGAAAGTCACATATAGTAGGGATGTCTCTTATTGTTGGACTCTCCACTTGGGTGTCAATCACATGTACCAAGTATGCTTCACACCCCTTTCTGATTATTCTTCTGGCTAGTACAGTCGAAATGATGTTTGATGGCAGTAACTGCCTCTCCCCATGTATTACCACATCACCGTACAGAGGGAGACCAAAAGTGACTGTCTTCAGTCTACAGTTAATCATGGCGTGATGCCTGGCTAACTAATCCATGCCCAAGATGATATCCTAATCTCTGAAGGGCATTTCAATCAAATCTGATAGAAAAGTGTGTCCTTAGATTACCAAAGGACAATCTCTATAGATTCTATTGACCTGGACCTCTTGTCCAAATGGACTAGTTACTAGCACTTCAAAATTCATATGAGTAGGTACTATTTATAAGTTATAGGATTTATGGCATCATGCATGATGTCATGTGTGATGTCACCTCTCTTTACTTTTTCATTTTCCTTTTTTTTTATTAGTTCTTTAATTAAATTTTGATTCCAAAATTTTCTTTTCTTCGATTTTATTTGACAGTTAGGTCAGGAGTCAGCTCTCGGGGTCAATTGACCAAATTGCCCTTTGCTAGTTCAACTCGATTTGCAAATAATTCAATATTTCTTCTAGCTCCCTTACCTAAATATTTGACTGACTTAACAATTCTTTTTCGTGATTTTCTCTTTTCCACTGTGTTCGTAAGGGTCCTAAGGACAGCGGCGTCATATTTTACGGTTCGAAATTTGAGTTTAAATCGACTTCGCAGTCGTTCCTGAGAATGTCACCCATCGCTGTGACTCTCGACTCGTTTAACTTCTTATGTTCTGTTCTTCTTATTTATACTTAACTAATTGGCAATTACTAATTATTTGTGTTTATGGCTTCTCTAGTTATCTTAAGTGTGGTTCTAATCCCCTTAATAGTTTGGACCGACACCGGTCATCGGAACAGTGAAATATACCAGGCTATACAATTAGGGGTGTTACAATTCTTCCCCCCTTAAAATAAATTTCATCCAGAAATTTTACTTGGTATCAATTTCTGAACAGCTGCGGGTGCTGTCTCCTCTTATCCTCCTCTCGTTCTCAAGTAGCTTGTCACATCCTCACTTTAGCTAGTTCGTACAGTCTGCTATTCCAGTGACCAATGTCAGTCTGGACAGCTAGAACGTCCAAAAAAATATTTAAACTAAAGTGAGGAACCATAATTAACTCAAATATTAATAAAAAAAATTTAGGAAAAATTTTTGAAATAAAATACAACCAAGTTAAATGAGTCGGTGCCTTAGCGATGGATAACCTAGTGAGAAGTTGCAGTTCTCGCAACTAGGAACCCTAGACCCGGGGGAAAAATTATAAAATAATTATTGGGACTCTAGAGAAGGGTTATTGAGGTTCTTATGGCATTAGAATGCCAAGAAAATGCTTAGAAAAATTTTTCAATCCGTACAGACAATTTTAGCTCGTGAAGCCAAACAGAGGGCATTTTGGTCATTCGTCTTCAGAGATGTTTTTTGGCCAACTTGTCCAGTTAAATAAATAATTTATATGACATAAAATATGAATAAATATTGTTAAAAATTTAATTGAAATTAAGTAAAGAAGAAAATAAAAGAAAATGGAATTATGACATCATAATGATGTCATTAAGATTCTCCCAACCAATCCAATGTTGACACATGGCATAAGCTTACTTAAAAGAAACAAAATGGGCAGGAAAATGAACAAAAAATCAGACTTCTCTTTCTCTTCTTCTTCCTTGCCGTGACCCTCCTCCATAGCCACCCATTTTCAAGCTTTTCAAAGCTTGATTTCACCAACTTCTACCCAACAAAACCCTATACTTCCAACACAAAAAAGTGTTCTTGCATCTTGGTGAGTCTTTTGGGAGCAAAAAGAAAAGGAAAACAAGAACTCTAACAAGTGGGAAACTTCACTCCATTAGAGGTTAGTGACCTAACTATGGTTTTCACTTTAAATTCATGTTAAGGACTTTGAATGAGTGTAAATTACAAAGAAAAATTGTTGACTACCATTTGTATGCCATCCCTAAATTTTGGCAACCTTGGTTAGGGTATGATTGTGATGAGTTTTGTGGAGCTAACATGCTAGCATGGCTGCCCTCAATAGGTATCCCTTAAGTAGATTGATGAAATGCAATGATAATGCATGATTTGTAATGTTTGAGTTAGGGTTTGGGGTGGTAAAATGAGACTTTGATCATGTGATGATGAAAGTAGGTTTTAATGGTCAATTAGTGACCATTTGGTTCTGTTTAAATAAAAAATGAAGTGAATTGTGTAGTGGGATTGGAGTTTGGTGTGGCTGCCCCTGGTGACCTGCAAGACTGGGCATGAGTCCAGCAGGTTTGGGCAGCAATAACTTGAATTGTAGAGGTTCAATTGGTGCAAGGAAAATTGGACATGAAACTAGACACATAATGGCACAACTTTGGTGAAGAAACCATGCCCAGAAAACCAAACCAAGTGGACCAAAAGATTGCCCTAATTTGGGTGACCTACATTCTGCCTGGGCAAAATGACCAAATAAATAGTGTTTAGTCATTTGGCCATAACTCAGTGTAGAAAGGTCCAATTGACCTGAAATTTTACCAAAACCAAGCTGAGATATAGATCAACAACTTTCTTGAAGAAACCTAACCCAAATTATGACCATAACATATTCAAAAAGTGACCTGAAGTCACTACTCCTAACACTGTAGATTTGGTCAGTCCATAAATTCTGGAAAAATTTCAATCCGGCCAGTTGTGGTTTTTGGGCCATAACTTGAGTTACAAAACACCAAATGGAGTGATTTGAAAAAGGAAATGCAACTAGACAAAATAAGGAACAACTTTCATGTTGATCATTTTGTCAAATTTCCACTGCAAAAATAACTAATGGAATAGTAAAGACAAAGCATGAAAACCGAAAATTCAGTCCAATTAACATTAAGTGTAGAAATGGTATTGGCAATCAATACCAACAAATTTAGAATGTAAAATGTGGTATGTTGGGAGTAATAAAACCAATGTACCTATTGCCTATGCAAAAGTCAACATTTTTGTTGACTAATGAATGAAATAGTAACACTAAAACTTAAATTTCAAAAATTGTGAAATTTAAAAGTGTAAAATGCCCTAGTATACCTAGCAAGATTGGTTTGGATAGGTTGGCAAGCCAATAGGGTTCTGTTAGCAGTACTGCATATGGCTTTATGCCATTCTATGTTTCATGGCTTCCCATGCCATTTTGTGACATAATGGCCTCTGGCTATGTTATTTCAGTTGATATAATTGAGCTTTAACCCTGATAATTATTACAGCTTATTAGCTGTTCTGTTGAACACTGGGAGACACAATGTGACCGATGGTGTGATGGTCCGAGGTACTTAGTACCCAGTGACAGTTTACCCTTTTATCTAGTCCAATCAACTAATATGGGTTACTCGGGCAATGATAATAAACCTTACCAAATTTTAATTGAATAATATTACAATTAATATCAGAAATTAAGTCTACTAAAAAATGTAAACATACATTCTGCATATATTTTTATTATATTTTATTTTATATTGTCACCACTAAGCAGAATTGCTTAGCGCGTCGCTTTTGCCAGGCGCAGGTACTGGAGACCTAGCTGGAGAGCCCAGTAGACATCAGACAGGGTGAGCCTTCAGAGCTGCATCTGGAGTCCAGAGTCACCTCACCTCTATAGTGCATATGGTAGGACATTAGGATTTTGGGTAGCATTTTGTATTTTGTATTAGTTTTGGGATTGTAACTATAAACTCTTGAAATTATTTGATGATGTAAATATATGAAATTTCATATTATTGAAATTTTCTGTATATTATGTTGAGAAATATTTATGAATGAGCTTCTAGTGATGATGTGAACAGAAAATAAAATTTTCTGAAAATAGTGTTGAGATTTGAGATTGAGATTTTGAGATTGACTTGAAATGTATATAATGGAGTTTGGATTTGGAAATTATATTGGAAGTGTTTTTAAATAGGTTCAAAAGAATTGTTTTTCCAATTTACAGCCGGCACTCTACCGAATTTTCTATAAAATTTGTGGAAAAATTTGGATTTATCAAAAATTGTAAATAAATGAATTAAAAGGGATAAATTGTAATTAAAATATGAATTAGTGCTCCAGCACACTGAGTGGCATAACTTGCTCGGCTACACTGTAGATGGGTAAGGGGTGTCACATAGCTTCTTGGCCCGAATGATGGTTCCACAACACTTTTACTAACGGTATCTGCTTGCTCCGTAGCTGCTTCACCTCATAAGCTAGAATCTCAGTGGGCTCTTCCTCATATGTGAGGTCTGGATTCACTTCAATTTCTTTTACTGGTAGTACATGAGATGGGTCTGATCGATACCTCCTCAACATGGACACATGGATATCTTTTCTATTTCTGGAGGTAGTGCCAAACGATATGCCAAAGGACCACTCTTTCCAGAACCTCATATGGCCAGATAAAACGAGGACTCAGTTTCCCCTTTCGGCACTTTCTGTCGAATCTCATAATTCTCTTCCAAGGGTAAACCTTGAGGAATACTTTCTCACCCACTTCATATTCAATATCTCTTCTCTTTAAATCAATATAGGACTTCTGACGGTCTGATACAGCTTTGAGTCGATCTCTGATCACCTTGATCTTCTCCTTGGTCTGCTGAATAATTTCAGGCCCAATCATCTTCCTTTCGCCTTCTTCATCCCAACACAGGGGAGTTCTGCACTTTCTGCCATACAAAGCTTCATATGGAGGTATTCCAATGCTTGATTGGTAGCTGTTGTTGGAAGCAAACTCAATCAAAGGCAAGTGTGTGTCCCAACTGCCCTCAAATTCAATCACACAATCCCGTAGCATTTCCTCCAAGATCTGAATTACTCTCTCGATCGCCATCCGTCTGCGTGGGTAGAATGTCGCATCTTGAAGTTCAATCTAGTTCCTAGGGCTCTCTGAAGACTACCCCAGAATCTAGAAGTGAACCTAGGATCTCTGTCAGATACAATGGATACTGGCACTCCATGCAGTCTTACTATCTCATCAATGTACAACTTGGCCAATCTTTCTTAACTGTAGTCCATCTGTACTGGCAGAAAATAAGCAGACTTGGTCAGTCTGTTAACAATGACCCATGCTACATCATGACTCTTCTGTGTCCTCGAAAGTCTCATCACAAAATCCATTGTTATTCTCTCCCATTTCCATTCCCGTACTGGCAGTGGATGTAACAAAGTAGCTGGTACTTGATGCTCTGCCTTTACTTGCTAACAAGTTTGGAAACAAATTCTGATAAATTTCTTTTCATACCCATCCACCAGTAGTGCTCATTCAGCCCTTTATGCATTTTTGTACCACCAGGGTGCATAGCAAATGGAGACTCATGTGCTTCCTTCAAAATGATCTATTTGAAGTCAACGTCATTAGGAACGCACATTTTGCTCTGGTAAAGCAGTAAACCTTCATCTCTTATTGAGAATTTTGATTTCTTGCCCTGCCAGACTTCTTCTAACAGCTTCTAATACTTCTGATCATTCTGAGCAGCCATTCTGATCTGATCAATCTGAAGGAACGGAAGCGTGAAAAACACAAGATTATACCATTGAATTCAAAAATTTTCACCTAGGGTCACATGCACCATGCAAGATTAATTTTTATCTATTTGATTTCAATGATAAACAACATATTAAAACTCTTTTAATATGTTTTTGGATCTGTATTTTCCATTTAAGATTTTAAAATTAATCAGATTAATTTTAGAACCCTAGATTAAATCAAGAACGATTACACTAACCTCTTGATGTGCTGCAGCTGTTCCGCGCTTTGAGATTCGTCTTCGTGACACGGATGTTGTCCCTCTAGCTTGTCCACACCAAGAACAACTATGGCAGCACTAGAACATCTTCTAAAGCATTTAATATTAATTAGAAATTAAATTTATGACTTTTAAGAAATTATATATTTAAAAAGTACAATAGAAACAATTTATATAGTTATTAATTCAAGAGATTGATGGCTAATCTCTTTGAATTGATGAGAGATGAAGAGAAATAGCTGGAGAGGCTCAAAGTGGCGTGACAATTGAGAGGAGAGGCTGCTGGTTATGTTTTCTTTTCATAACCACACTTAAATAGCTAGGTTAACACATTAAACCCTAGCCACATGTCACCTTTGATTAGCTCTAGGTTTAAGTGACCCAATCACATTGTGCCAAGTGTCAAACCTATATTTAATCTTGATTTTAATCATCTTACATGATTAAAAACATTTGGCAAGCTTATGTGTTATGCCATGTGTCACCATCTCATGGTGCCACGTGTCACAATCGTGAAATGACCAAAATGCCCTCGTGTCTTAATTTTGAGTTCTTAACCCAAAATAATTATTTTCTTCTTCTAATTAATTTATATCAAATATAAATTAATTAATTAATCTCTATTAATTAATTTCTCATCAATTAAATTCATATTTAAACACTTTAAATATAAATTTAATTTATACTACACATCCAATAATCTAGATTTGGTTTCAAGTCAAGCTAGGGACTTTGCAATTTAATTGCAAACCAAATCTATTTAATTAATCAATTAAACTCTTTAATTAATTAATTAAATCATATTTAAATAGGTGATAACTTGTGTATGTGTGTGACTTACTAGGCTCATCACTAATTGGCAATGAGACATGATATCAACTCTTAATATCATCAGAACTCTTTCTTACCATAAATGATTTCTCTAAATCATTTTATGAACCTCATAGACCATGGTTAACACCTAGCATAGCATGCCATGGCCACCCAATTAGTAATAAGATTTACCTTAAATGAACCTATAATCATATGTTACCATGCACTAGAATCTCTCTGTTACAAAATCTCAACTCAAGCTGGAGTCATGGTTTATGTCAAACTCCATTTGCTATGAATATTATGTTCTTTTTTAATTCCAGTTCTTGATTAAAAGATTTTTCTCATCAGAAACTCTTTTCTGAATAAATCTATATGTCCTGGCCAGGAACTTGAAACATCAAGAACAATTAAATGAACATAGGATTTTATCTCTATTTACTTAGAAGAACATATTCCTTCTTGATCAACAGCTACCTCCATATATAACTAGCAGGAGCCAACACATGCCCATATACCCATACATAGTACAAGTATGAAAGCAGTATCAAACTCAAACTACCTATATACAAGATAACTGTGCTATCTCAGGTCTAAAGATTATATGCACTGATATGATTTATGACAAAACATTGACAAGAGTAAACTCCATGTGCTTGTCATAAGTGTCACTGGTTCGGCCTACTTATCATTTATAAGTGCCTATCATGTTTGTTATATGGCATGAGACTCACCATTCCATCTTATTTATATCTCATATAAATAACTTGGGAACAAACAAGAATACTATCTTTCTGGATAAGTCATGTCCTTATTATGAAGTATCCTCGATTGTGAACCTATTTATGATACTTTGTGCTAGAAATATTGTCACTCATATTCTTAACAACTTAAGAATAATATTTCTAACAAAATATCAATGGACCTTTTCTATTACACATAAATATATTATGTAAACGAAAAAGTGGAAATGCCTTTTATTATTAAAAATATGTACAAGATACATACTAAATGATATGCTCTAGGGCATACTACTAACAATCTCCCACTAGCACTAGAGCCATTCATTACAATATCTTAGACCCATCTTCTCAAGATGTCAGTCTAACTGAGCTTGTGACAAAGGCTTAGTGAATGGATCAGCTGGTTGTTAGCTGATGTTATATTTTCTGCATGGCTATATCGCCTTGCCCAACTATATCCCAGATAATATGGTAGTTCCTTTCTATATGTTTGGATTTTGGGTGAGACCTTAGTTCCTTAGCTCAGATGATCGCTCCATTATTGTCACGAAGGTAGTGGAACCGCTGACTTAATGGAAGGAACTACTATAAGTTTTATCACGAACTTCTTTATCCAAGCGACTTCTTTTGCAAAGATTCGATGCAAAGAATATACTCGACCTTCATGAGTGGAATCTGCAATGTGCTCGCTTTGGAACTCTTCCAACCGATCGCACCTCCATTACAAATGAACACATATCCAGAGGTAGACTTTCTATCATCGATATCTTATTAGAAATCGAATCGATAACCATCCAATTGCAAGTCTCCACCTCCATAAATCAAGAATAAATCCTTAGTTCTTCTTAAGTACTTAAGGATATTCTTGATACTATCGATGTTCCAAACTCGATTGGATTGATACCGCTAGTCAAACTAATAAAGATATGCGATATCCGCCTAGTACACAACATTGCATACATTAAACTTCCAATAGCCAAGCATATGGAATCTCGCCATCTTATCTCTTTCTTGGTGTCTTTGGAGACATCTCTTTAGAAAGGTGGATACCATGTCTCACTTGGTAACAATCCTCTCTTGGAATCAAGCATGTTAAACCTCTTTAACACCTTTTCCAAGTATAGACTTTGGGATAAACCAATTATTCTTTTCGCTCTATCTCTATAGATGCGAATCCCAAGAATATAGGTTGCCTCCCCTAAGTCTTTCATGGAGAATGGATTTGAAAACCATACCTTTATAGTCGTCAACATACCGTATCATTACCCATCAACAAGATGTCATCCACATATAAGACAAGGAAAGTGATAGCACTGTCACTAACCTTCTTATATACACATGGCTCATCCTCATTTTTGATAAAACCAAAAGATTTAATGGCTTCATCAAAACGGATGTTCCAACTCCTAAGCTTGTTTCAACCCATAAATGGATCGCTTTAGCTTGCATACCTTGGAACCATCTTGGGATTCAAATCCCTAGGTTATTCCATGAAAAGTTTTCTTCAATGTATCCATTGAGAAAAGTCGCTTTGACATCCATCCGCCAAATCTCATAATTATAGTATGCAGCTATTACTAATAAAATCCTAATTGATTTAAGCATGGCAACAAAGTAGAAAGTCTCCTCATAGTCTATTCCTTGCCTTTGGCGAAACCCTTCGCTACTAGCCTTGCCTTATAGGTCTCTACCTTTCCATCGTAACCAATTTTCTTCTTTAAAACCCATTTGTTCCCTATAGGTACAATACCTTTCATGTTGGTCAACAATATCCAAAACTTGATTCTTATACATGGAATCAATCTCGGATTACATAGCATCAATCCATTTTGAAGAGTATATATTTGATATAGCGTCTACATAGGTAATAGGATCATCTCCATTATCTCCTTCTTCATGAGTAGACAACTCTTGATCTTCTTCATGAAGAAAACCATATCTCACCGGGTGGGTGAGATACCACGGTTGTTCTACGAGGAACAAATTGTAGATGTTTCATCAATGGGTATAGGTTGACTAGATGGATCTATATCCATCCGATGCTGGTTGGTCAATTCTCCAATTCTAACTCTATTTGCCTTCCTTTGCCTCCTTCTTGAACAATCTGTTGTTCAAGATATGTGGCATCTCTACTTATCACAACCTTTTGTGAAGTAGGCAAATATAAATAATATCCAAAACTATCTTTTGGATATCCAACACATCGACCTCTTTACGATCCGGTCTCCAATTTATCGGTGTTGACTTTTGATATAAGTCGGACAACCCCAAATCTTAACATGCTTAAGACTTGGTTTTCTTCCATGCCATATCTCATAAGGTGTGGAAGAAACTGATTTTGATGGAATCCTATTCGTAATATATAAAGTGATTCTAATGCAAATCCTCAAAAGGAGATTGGCATATCAAGATAGCTCATCATACTACGTACCATATCCAATAGGGTATGATTTCTCCTTCGGATACACCATTCAACCGTGGCGTTCTTGGAGGAGTCACCGAGAAACAATGCCATGCTCTCTCAAGTATTCATCAAATTCAAGACTCAAATATTCACCTCCACGATCCGATCAAGAGCTTTAATATTCTTTCTGCTTGATTTTCTACTTGATTTAAATTCTTTGAACTTTTCAAAGATTCATATTTGTATTTCATCAAATACAAATACCCAAACCTTGATTTATCATCAAAGGTAATAAAATAATGAAAGCCCTCTAGCCATTTCTTTAAACGGACCACATACATCACTATATATTAGTTCCAAAATATTTTCACTCTTAGCCCTTGTCCAACAAAGGGTGATCTAGTCATTTTGCCTTGAAGGCAAGATTCACAAGTTGGAGTAGGCAGAGCCCAATGAGGATAGAATCCCCATTTTCTCCAATTTTGCAATCCTATCTTCGCAACATGACATAACCTTAAGTGCCAAATATATTTTGAACTTGAGTTGGTTTTCACCATGGCATTGCATTCATTTAGATTGCTATACTCTAGCAGTGGAAACACTTTCTTATCGCAATGGAAACACTTTCTGTTGGTAATGGAAACACTTTCTGTTGGTAATGGAAACACTTTCTGCTAAGTGGAGACACTTTCCTTTGCCTTTATCGCCTTTTAGTCTTCATTTTCTGCTTAGCTATTTTCTTGAAGGACCAGAATCTGAGGTTTCTTTTCTTATTGCCCTTCTTCTTGTTGGACTTTCCACAGTAAGAAGATGCAACCAAAGCTACCTCTTTTCCTTTATTGCACCGGCATATTCTTTTGGGCAATAACCAGCATGTTGAGTAAACCAGCTAAGGTGCATTCTGTTGAGTCATATGGAAATTTGTCACAAAATTCCCAAAAGACTCGGAAGGGATGAAGGATCAAATCCGTCTGTAGTTGGAAATCCATGTTGAAGTCAAGATATTCCAACCGCTCAATCACCGAATCATCTTGTGGACATGATCCCCAACATTCTGTCCCTCGACATCCTCATGCGAACACCGCCTAGATATCTCATACCTAGCATTCCTTGTGCTCACCATACAACTCTTGTAGGTGAAGGACGATCTCACTTGCACTCTGCAAGTTTTCATGTCGCTCAGAACTCATTACTCATGGAAGCAAACATGTAACACTTAGCTCTCATATCATGCTCCTTCCACTTGTCCAAAGTTTCATGATCCTCTTAAGTGGCCTCTGGAAGTAAGGGAACAGGAACATTTGAATCTAGAACATATCCTATATGTTCAATGTTCAAGACAAGTTTCAAATTTCTTAGCCAATCGCATGATTAGGTCTTGTCAACCTATTGCGATCAAGTATGCTTGCAAGGATATTGGATGGTGGCGGTTGTTACGTGCTCATTATTATCGGAAATTAATTGCGTAAATAACCAGAGTAATTAGTACAAGTATGATGTAATTAACCAAATATGATTATGGTCTTTTAATCAAATTGGTCCTCCCACTAACTTAGCGAATCCTACACTTCCAAAGTAGAAAACGGAAATCCTAGTTGGATGGATTTCTAGTGGGTGATTGAATTCTTATAATTCTATTGATCATCCTCAGTACATCCATTATTGGAATTACAATAAACTATAAGTGAGCAACTCCTTGCCCATCACATCTCATGTGAGGTTCAATCCTTTACCTAGCCCCTAATGCTCAAAATCTCGTGTACATCCATTATTGACTTATCTTGTATTAGTTAAGTTGATCCCATTGAGCGATAATTATGCAAATAATTTTAATGTCCTCAGGTACATCCAATATTGGCCACCAAACCATTTACATATTTACAACATCTCATGCTTAACAATTATTCTTAAGAAAATCTCTTAAATTAATTGCATCTCATGCAACTATTTAAAATTTCTTAAAATAATTGCCCCAATGGAGGGCTTATGTTATAATTACTTTAATTATAGCATTTCCAACTTAATCATTTGTTTGGAAGATTTTATAGCCATCCTAATTACTATTAAGGTCTCACTTTGCACATTATCCATTTAGCATGCATATATCATATAATTGCATACATTCCCATACATCTCATGCATTCATGGATAAGCAGAAATATGGTATGATCATGGACTTTCTAAGGGATTCAATTCTGAGCCACCAAGAATTGAATCAGGGCATTCCTAGGTGCATTTCATTCATTCATTTTACAAGAGTTGCTGAAGGAGTACATAATCAACACTTGATATTGAATTCCTCCCACTGGTCCCACCAATGCTCTTGACCTCCTTGAACTTCTTGCAAACCAATATTACATAGTAATCCTTGGCATACCAAGGCGAATTTACAAGAACTTAAATAAATGAAATTACAACCCAAAAATATTACAAACTTAATAATACATGCCCAAAATAAATTAAAATAAATTAATTAATTTACAATCCCAAAGAAACATAAAAGAAATAAATCCAATCACATTGGTCTTTTATAGTCCATGATCATCCATCATGCATATCACTATTTAACAATTAAATAAAATATACATACTTAAATTAAATTGAATATCTCATATTCAACTTAAAAATCCAGATTTGAATATGATTCAAATAAATTTAAAAATTCATATTTGAATCTCATTCAAACAAATTTAAAAATTCAGATTTGAATCACATTCAAATAACTTCAAAAATTCAGATTTGAATCACATTCAAACATTTTTTAAAAAATCAGATTTGAATCACATTCAAATATTTTTTTTAAAAATCAGATCTGAATTTTATTGAATCAATTTTAAAAAATCAGATTTAAATATGATTCAAACAACTTTAAAAATTCAGATTTGAATCACATTCAAACAACTTTTAAAATTCAGATTTGAATCACATTCAAACATTTTTTTAAAATTCTGATTTGAATCATAATTTAATTGTGTGATTGAAACAACTAATTAAACACTTTAATTAGTCAAAGAATAGGCCTTAGATCATACAACAATTGTAGAATTAAAAGCCAAACCTTGAACCACCCATGGAACCATTGTTGCCGCCACCAATGGTGGCTTCACCATGTGTGACGCCACACCTCATGATCCAACCAGCAATGAATCTCTTGATCTCATGATCAAACACACAATTAAATTATATAATCAACAATCTAAATGGCAAATATAGTGGCTCTGATACCAATTGAAGGAACGGAAGCGTGAAAAACACAAGATTATACCATTGAATTCAAAAATTTTCACCTAGGGTCACATGCACCATGCAAGATTAATTTTTATCTATTTGATTTCAATGATAAACAACATATTAAAACTCTTTCAATATGTTTTTGGATCTGTATTTGCCATTTAAGATTTTAAAATTAATCAGATTAATTTTAGAACCCTAGATTAAATCAAGAACGATTACACTAACCTCTTGATGTGCTGCAGCGTGTCTGCGCCTTTGAGATTCGTCTTCGGGACACCAGATGTTGTCCCTCTAGCTGCTTCACCTCATAAGCTAGAATCTCAGTGGGCTCTTCCTCATATGTGAGGTCTGGATTCACTTCAATTTCTTTTACTGGTAGTACATGAGATGGGTCTGATCGATACCTCCTCAACATGGACACATGGATATCTTTTCTATTTCTGGAGGTAGTGCCAAACGATATGCCAAAGGACCACTCTTTCCAGAACCTCATATGGCCAGATAAAACGAGGACTCAGTTTCTTTCGCACTTTCTCGCCGAATCTCATAATTTTCTTCCAAGGGTAAACCTTGAGGAATACTTTCTCACCCACTTCATATTCAATATCTCTTCTCTTTAAATCAATATAGGACTTCGACGATGCGACATGACTTTGAGTCGATCTCTGATCACCATGATCTTCTCCTTGGTCTGCTGAATAATTTCAGGCCCAATCATCTTCCTTTCGCCTTCTTCATCCCAACACAGGGGAGTTCTACACTTTCTGCCATACAAAGCTTCATATGGAGGTATTCCAATGCTTGATTGGTAGCTGTTGTTGGAAGCAAACTCAATCAAAGGCAAGTGTGTGTCCCAACTGCCCTCAAATTCAATCACACAATCCCGTAGCATTTCCTCCAAGATCTGAATTACTCTCTCAGACTGGCCATCTGTCTGTGGGTGGAATGCCGTACTGAAGTTCAATCTAGTTCCTAGGGCTCTCTAAAGACTACCCCAGAATCTAGAAGTGAACCTAGGATCTCTGTCAGATACAATGGATACTGGCACTCCATGCAGTCTTACTATCTCATCAATGTACAACTTGGCCAATCTTTCTTAACTGTAGTCCATCTGTACTGGCGGAAAATAAGCAGACTTGGTCAATCTGTCAACAATGACCCATGCTACATCATGACTCTTCTGTGTCCTCGAAAGTCTCATCACAAAATCCATTGTTATTCTCTCCCATTTCCATTCCCGTACTGGCAGTGGATGTAACAAAGTAGCTGGTACTTGATGCTCTGCCTTTACTTGCTAACAAGTTTGGAAACAAATTCTGATAAATTTCTTTTCATACCCATCCACCAGTAGTGCTCATTCAGCCCTTTATGCATTTTTGTGCCACCAGGGTGCATAGCAAATGGAGACTCATGTGCTTCCTTCAAAATGATCTATTTGAAGTCAACGTCATTAGGAACGCACATTTTGCTCTGGTAAAGCAGTAGACCTTCATCTCTTATTGAGAATTTTGGTTTCTTGCCCTGCCAGACTTCTTCTAACAGCTTCTAATACTTCTGATCATTCTGGGCAGCCATTCTGATCTGATCAATCTGAAGGAACGGAAGCGTGAAAAACACAAGATTATACCATTAAATTCAAAAATTTTCACCTAGGGTCACATGCACCATGCAAGATTAATTTTTATCTATTTGATTTCAATGATAAACAACATATTAAAACTCTTTTAATATGTTTTTGGATCTGTATTTGCCATTTAAGATTTTAAAATTAATCAGATTAATTTTAGAACCCTAGATTAAATCAAGAACGATTACACTAACCTCTTGATGTGCTGCAGCGTGTCTGCGCCTTTGAGATTCGTCTTCAGGACACCAGATGTTGTCCCTCTAGCTTGTCCATACCAAGAACACCTATGGCAGCCCTTGAACAGCTTCTAAAGCCTTTTCTATTAATTAGAAATTCAAGTTCTGCCTTTTAAGACTTTAGAGATGTAAACAGGACACTAGAAACAATTTCTAGTGTTCTTAATTCAAGAGATTGATGGCTAATCTCTTTGAATTGATGAGAGATGAAGAGAAATAGCTGGAGAGGCTCAAAGTGGCATGACAATTGAGAGGAGAGGCTGCTGGTTATGTTTTCTTTTCATAACCACACTTAAATAGCTAGGTTAACACATTAAACCCTAGCCACATGTCACCTTTTGATTAGCTCTAGGTTTAAGTGACCCAATCACATTGTGCCAAGTGTCAAACCTATATTTAATCTTGATTTTAATCATCTTACATGATTAAAAAACATTTGGCAAGCTTATGTGTTATGCCATGTGTCACCATCTCATGGTGCCACGTGTCACAATCGTGAAATGACCAAAATGCCCTCGTGTCTTAATTTTGAGTTCTTAACCCAAAATAATTATTTTCTTCTTCTAATTAATTTATATCAAATATAAATTAATTAATTAATCTCTATTAATTAATTTCTCATCAATTAAATTCATATTTAAATACTTTAAATATAAATTTAATTTATACTACACATCCAATAATCTAGATTTGGTTTCAAGTCATGCTAGGGACTTTGCAATTTAATTGCAAACCAAATCTATTTAATTAATCAATTAAACTCTTTAATTAATTAATTAAATCATATTTAAATAGGTGATAACTTGTGTATGTGTGTGACTTACTAGGCTCATCACTAATTGGCAATGAGACATGATATCAACTCTTAATATCATCGAACTCTTTCTTACCATAAATGATTTCTCTAAATCATTTTATGAACCTCATAGACCATGGTTAACACCTAGCATAGCATGCCATGGCCACCCAATTAGTAATAAGATTTACCTTAAATGAACCTATAATCATATGTTACCATGCACTAGAATCTCTCTCATACAAAATCCCAACTCAAGCCGAGTCATGGTTTATGTCAAACTCCATTTGCTATGAATATTATGTTCTCTTTTAATTCCAGTTCTTGATTAAAAGATTTTTCTCATCGTAAACTCTTTTCGAATAAATCTATCTGTCTGGCCAGAACTTGAAACATCAAGAACAATTAAATGAACATAAGATTTTATCTCTATATACTTAGAGGAACAGATTCCTACTTGATCAACACCTACCTCCATATATAACAAGCAGGAGCCAAAACAAGCCCAAAAACCCATACAAAGTACAAGTATGAAAGCAGTATCAAACTCAAACTACCTATATACAAGATAACTGTGCTATCTCAGGTCTAAAGATTATATGCACTGATATGATTTATGACAAAACATTGACAAGAGTAAACTCCATGTGCTTGTCATAAGTGTCACTGGTTCGGCCTACTTATCATTTATAAGTGCCTATCATGTTTGTTATATGGCATGAGACTCACCATTCCATCTTATTTATATCTCATATAAATAACTTGGGAACAAACATGAATACAATCTTTCTGGATAAGTCATGTTCTTATTATGAAGTATCATCGATTGTGAACCTATTTATGATACTTTGTGCTAGAAATATTGTCACTCATATTCTTAACAACTTAAGAATAATATTTCTAACAAAATATCAATGGACCTTTTCTATTACACATAAATATATTATGTAAACGGAAAAGTGGAAATGCATTTTATTATTAAAAATATGTACAAGATACATACTAAATGATATGCTCTAGGGCATACTACTAACACAATCAACACTGGCTGTTCAAGCCACGCAACTGCTCTCTGCCCCTAATCATTAATCTCTCAATACTCTCAATTCATGTACCATAGACAAAGGAGAAACCCATAGACTTGCCATAGTCTTGCTACTTAAGGCGTCAACCACAACATTAGCTTTCCCTGGCTGATAGTCTATCAGACAATCATAGCCTTTTATCAACTCTAGCCGACTCTGTCTCAAATTCAACTATTTTTGAGTGCCCAAATACTTTAAACTCTTATGATCTGTGTAGATGAAACACTTTTCCCCATACAAATAGTGTCTCCAAATCTTAAGAGAGAACACAATAGCTGTAAGCTCCAAATCATGTGTTGGATAATTTTTCTCATGCGGTTTCAGCTGGCGTGATGCACAGGCAATGACATTCCATTCTTGCATCAATACACAGCCTAACCCATTGTGAGAAGCATCACTGTAAACTGTGTATTCTTTACCCAGAATAGGTAAAGTCAAGACTGGAGCCTTAGTCAAACACCTCTTCAATTCATTAAAACTCTGCTGGCATTTGTCCGTCCACTGAAATTTCACATCTTTTCAAAGTAATTTGGTCAATAGATATGCCAACATGGAAAATCCCTTCACAAAACGATGATAGTATCTAGCTAAACCTAGAAAACTGCGAATCTCCATGATATTTCTGGGTGGCCTCCAATTAAGGACAGCTTCTATCTTACTTGGATCTACCTTGATGCCCTCTACTGATACTATATGCCTCAAGAAAGATATTTCTTTCAGCCAAAATTCACACTTTGACAATTTGGCGTACAGCTTGTTCTCCCTCAAAGTCTGCAATACAATCTGCAGATGTCTATCATGCTCTTCTGCAGTCCTCGAGTAGACCAATATATCATCTACGAATACCATAACAAACTGGTCGAGGTATGGCTTGAAGATAGTGCTCATCAGATCCATAAAAGCAGCCGGAGCATTATTTAACCTGAATGGCATGACTAAGAACTCATAAAGGCCATAGCAGATTCTAAAGGCAGTTTTAGGAATACTCAGCTCTTATACTTTTAGCTGATAATAACCTGACCTCCGGTCAATTTTGGAGAAGATAGCTGCACCCCTCAACTGATCAAACAAATCATCAATGTAGGGCAATGGATATCTGTCACCTTATTCAACTGCCGATAGTCAATACATAAGCAGAGAGTGCCATCTTTCTTCTTAACAAACAACACTGGCACTCCCCAAGGTGACACACTAGGGCGGATAAAGCCTTTGTCAAGTAGCTCTTGCAACTGCACTTTCAACTCTTTCAATTCTGCTGGTGCTATTCTGTAGGGTGTTATGGAGATTGGGTCCACACCAGGCATAACATCAATTTGAAACTGCACCTCTCTTTCTGGAGGTAATCTTGGCAATTCATCAAGAAACACATTCGGATAGTCACATATAGTAGGGATTTCTCTTATTGTCGGACTCTCCACTTGGGTGTCTATAACATGTACCAAGTATGCTTCACACCCCTTTCTGATTATTCTTCTAGCTAGTACAGTCGAAATGATGTTTGATGGCAGTAACTGCATCTCCCCATTTATTACCACATCACCGTACAGAGGGAGACCAAAAGTGACTATCTTTAGTCTATAGTTAATCATGGCGTGATGCCTGGCTAACTAATCCATGCCCAAGATGATATCCTAATCTCTGAAGGGCATTTCAATCAAATCTGACAGAAAAGTGTGTCCTTGGATTACCAAAGGACAATCTCTATAGATTCTATTGACTCGGACCTCTTGTCCTAATGGACTAGTTACTAGCACTTCAAAATTCATACGAGTAGGTACTATTTATAAGGTATAGGATTTATGGCATCATGCATGATGTCATGCATGATGTCACCTCTCTTTACTTTTTCATTTTCCTTCTTTTTTTTTTCTATTAGTTCTTTAATTAAATTTTTTATTCCAAAATTTTCTTTTCTCCGATTTTATTTGACAGTTAGGTCAGGAGTCAACTCTCGGGGTCAATTGACCAAATTGCCCCTCGCCGGTTCAACCCGGTTTGCAAATAATTCAATATTTTTTCCATCTCCCTGACCTAGTTATTTGACTGACTTAACAATTCTTTTTCGTGATTTTCTCTTTTTCACTGTGTTCGTAAGGGTCCTAAGGACAGTGGCGTCACATTTTACGGTTCGAAATTTGAGTTTAAATCGACTTCGCAGTCGTTCCCGAGAAGGTCACCCATCGCTGTGACTCTCGGCTCGTTTAACTTTTTATGTTCTGTTCTTCTTATTTATACTTAACTAATTGGCAATTACTAATTATTTGTGTTTATGGCTTCTCTAGTTGTCTTAAGTGTGGCTCTAATCCCCTTAATAGTCCGGACCGATACCGATCATCGAAATAGTGAAATATACCAGGCTATACAATTAGGGGTGTTACAATACTTCCCCCCTTAAAATAAATTTCATCTCGAAATTTTACCTGGTATCAATCTCTAAACAGCTGTGGGTGTTGTCTCCTTATGTCCTCTTCTCGTTCCCAAGTAGCCTCCTGGCCCGAATGATGGTTCCACAGCACTTTCACCAATGGTATTTGCTTATTCTGTAGCTGCTTCACCTCATAAGCCAGAATCTCTATGGGTTCTTCCTCATATGTGACGTCTGGATTCACTTCAATTTCTTCCACTGGTAGAACATGAAATGGGTCTAATCGATACCTCCTCAACATAGACACATGGAAGACATTATGTATCTTCTCCAACTCTGGAGGTAGTGCCAAACGATATGCCAAAGGACCCACTCTTTCCAGAACCTCATATGGCCCAATGAAACGAGGACTCAGTTTCCCCTTTCTGCAGAATCTCATAATCTTCTTCCATGGGGAAACCTTGAGGAATACTTTCTCACCCACTGCATACTCAATATCCCTTCTTTTCAAATCAATGTAGGACTTCTGATGGTCTGATATAGTCTTAAGTTGATCTCTGATCACCCTGGTTTTCTCTTCAGTCTGCTGAATAATTTCGGGTCCAATCATCTTTCTTTCACACACGTCATCCCAACACAATAGGGTTCTACATTTTCTGCCGTACAAAGCTTCATATGGAGGCATCCCAATGCTTGATTGGTAGCTGTTGTTATAAGTAAACTCAATCAAAGGCAAGTGTGTATCCCAACTGCCCTCAAATTCAATCACACAAGCCCGTAGCATGTCCTCCAAGATCTGAATTACCCTCTCAGACTGGCTATTTGTCTGCAGGTGGAATGTCGTACTGAAGTTCAATCTAGTTCCTAGGGCTCTCTAAAGACTACCCTAGAATCTAGAAGTGAACCTAGGATCTCTATCTGATACGATGGATACTGGCACTCCATGCAGTCTAACAATCTCATCTATATAAAACTTGGCCAATCTTTCTAAACTGTAATCCATCCGGACTGGCAGAAAATGAGCAGACTTGGTTAGTCTGTCAACAATGACCCATACTACATCATGACTCTTCTGTGTCCTCGGAAGTCCCATCACAAAATCCATCGTTATTCTCTCCCATTTCCAATCTGGTACTGATAGTGGATATAATAACTCAGTGGGTACTTGATGCTCTGCCTTCACTTACTGACAAGTTAGGCATCTAGATATAAACTCTGCCACATCCCTTTTCATACCCATCCACCAGTAATGCTCCTTTAGCCCTCTATACATTTTTGTACCACCAGGGTGCATGGCAAAAGGAGACCCATGTGCTTCCTTCAATATGATCTGCCTTAAATCAATATCATTAGGAACACATATTCTGCCCTGGTGTAGCAGTAGACCATCATCTATGATTGAGAATTCTAGTTTCTTGCCCTGCTTGACTTCCTTCAATAGCTTCTGATACCTTTCATCATTCTGAGTAGCCATTCTGATCTGATCAATCAACACTAGCTGTACATGCCTTGCAACTACTGTCTGCCCATCATCATTAATCTCTAAGCTGGCATGCAATGATCTTAACTCATGTACCATAGACAAAGGAGTAACTCGTAGACTTGCCATAGTCTTGCGACTTAAGGCGTCAGCCACAACATTAGCTTTCCCTGGCTGATAGTCTATCAAACAATCATAGTCTTTCATCAAATCTAACCATCTCCTCTGTCTCAAATTCAACTCCTTCTGGGTGCCCAAATATTTCAAACTCTTATGATCTGTGTAGATGTAGCATTTCTCCCCATACAGATAATGTCTCCAGATCTTAAGAGCAAACACAATAGCTACAAGCTCCAAATCATGTGTTGGATAATTCCACTCATACGGTTTTAGCTGGCATGATGCATAGGCAATGACATTTCGATCTTGCATCAATACACAACCTAACCCATTGTGAGAAGCATCACTATATGTTGTATATTCTTTACCCGGTATAGGTAAAGTCAGGACTGGAGCTTCAGTCAAACATCTCTTTAACTCATCAAAACTCTGTTGGCATTTATCCGTCCACTAAAATTTCACATCTTTTCTATGCAGCTTGGTCAATGGAGATGCCAACATGGAGAATCCCTTCATAAATCGATGGTAGTATCCAACTAAACCCAGAAAACTGCGAATCTCTATGATATTCCTGGGTGGCCTCCAATTAAGGACAGCTTCAATCTTACTTAGATCTACCTTGATGCCCTCTTCTGATACTACATGCCATAAGAAAGATATTTCCTTCAGCCAAAATTCACACTTCGACAATTTGGCATATAGCTGTTTCTCCCTCAAATTCTGCAGTACAATCCGCAGATGTCTATCATGCTCTTCTGCTCTCCTCAAATAGACCAATACATCATCTATGAATACCACAACAAACTGGTCGAGGTATGGTCTGAAGATAGTGTTCATCAGATCCATAAAAGCAGCCGGAGCATTAGTTAACCCGAATGGCATAACCAAGAACTCATAATGGCCATAGCAGGTTCTGAAGGCAGTTTTAGAAATACTCTGCTCTTGTACTTTTAGCTAATAATAACCTGATCTCAGGTCAATTTTGGAGAACACAGCTACGCCCCTCAACTGATCAAACAAGTCATCAATGTAGGGCAATGGATATTTATTCTTTATTGTCACCTTATTCAACTGTTGATAGTCAATACACAACCGGAGAGTGCCATCCTTCTTTTTAACAAACAACACTGGCACTCCCCAAGGTGACACACTAGGGCGGATAAAACCCTTGTCAAGTAATTCTTGCAACTGTACTTTCAACTCTTTCAATTCTGCTGGTGCTATTCTATATGGCGTTATGGAGATTGGGTCCACACCAGGCATAACATCAATCTCAAACTGCACCTCTCTTTCTAGAGGTAATCCTGCCAGTTCATCAGGAAATACATCCGAAAAATCACAGACAGTAGGGATATCCCTCAATGCTAGACTCCCCACTTGGGTGTCTATCACATGTGCCAAGTATGCTTCACACCCCTTTCTGATCATTCTTCTGGCTAGTGCAGCCGAAATGATGTTTGATGGCAGTAAATGCGTCTACCCATGTATTACCATATCACCATACAAAGAGATACCAAAAGTGAGTGTCTTCAGTCTACAGTCAATCATGGCATGATGCCTGGCTAACCAATCCATGCCCAAGATAATATCATACTCTCTGAATGGCATTTCAATCAAATCTGACAGAAAAACATGTCCTCGGATCACCAAAGGATAGTCTCTATAAATTCTATTGACTTAGACCTCTTGTCCTAAGGGACTAGTTGCTAGCACTTCAAAACCCATTTGGACACATGGAATAGCAAGTGAACTGACTACTAGCACTAACATATGAATGGGTTGAACCCGGATCAAACAATACAAATACTTCTTGATCAGAGATAGAAAATGTACCGGCTATGACATCGAAAGTCTCATCCTCTTCTCGCTGTCTCATCGTGTAGACTCTGGCTGAAGCACTTCCTTGTGCTGACTGACCAACCGTGCCCTGACTGCCAAAAGTAGTGCCTTTACCTCTGCCTCATCCTCTGCCAACAGACTATGAACCTCTGGGAGCAGGAGTCTGAATAGATCCCTCAGCAGTAGTAGGAGCTAGACCATATTTAGAAGCACTAGTGTAGTCTTTTGCTAAATGGCCCTTGCCTCCACAAATTAAACAGGCTCCAGTGGCCCAATAGCATTCCCCCCCATGCATCTTGCCATAAGTCTCACAGGGGCAGGCATAATATGAACCCCTGCTCGACTGCTGACCAGACCTAAGGGGTCTCTATCTAGAAAATCTGCCCCTACAAAATCTTCCACCTCGACCCCTGTTGGGTCCACTAAATTTCTTCTTCTTTCCAGAGGTAGCACCAGAACTCTGTTCAACTGATTTTTCCCCTTTGTCTTTCTCTGATTTTTTAACTTTTTCTGATTTTTCTTTTATTGGGGTTGCTTCTGATTCAATTCTCTCCAGCTTAAGTGCTTGAGACATAAGTTCTAAAAAATTGCTATGTCTGAATCCCACAACTTGCATCATCAAACTGGGCTTCAAACCAGTCTCAAATCTCTTGCACCCTGCCTTGCTGGTAGAAAGGAGACTCCTTGCATAATGACTTAATCGGGAGAACTCCCTCTCATACTCTGCCACTGATCGGTTCCCTTGTTTCAAACTCAAAAATTCTTGCAACTTCTGATCAACATATGCATATGGGATGTATTTCTATCTGAATTCTCTGATGAAGTCATCCTAGTTCAGTACTAGTGGTTCAACTAAGCTGTGGGGGATGGTCTTCCACCAATCATATGCATCCCCTTGCAGTAGCGACACAGAATATTCAAACTTCAGTTCATCTTGGCAGTGCAGCTTCTTAAATACTCTATCCATCCTTTCAAGCCATTGCTCTGCGTCTAAAGGGTCCATTGTACCCTTAAATTCTGTAGCCCCATACTTTAATAATTTATCATACTGTCTGGCTTGAGGTAGTGATTGTGCCACCGGTGTCTGGGGTGGAGCTTGAGCAGGCATACCCCCAGCCATTTGTTGAAACATCGTAGCCATCTGCTGTGCAAATTGTGCAGGAAACTGCAGCATTTGTGGGGCTGGTGCTATAGATCCACTAACATTTTGTAAAGCTGAGGCTTCCCCTTGTGCCTCAGCTTCAACAGATTGCTCGACTGAGCGATCCCCTTCTTCCATCTCAGTCTGAAGTTAGGGTATCTCCTGAACAAGTAACAGATGGAGATTTCCCTCCGTTAGTTCATATTTATGATGTAATACACTATATATAACAAATATGGACATTGAGCAGTTGTACTTAACAAAGAAAAGAAACAAATTCTCAAGTTAAAACATACTTCAAAATTTTGCTCTGATACCACTAAAACATGTCACACCTTACCCTTCTGTAAGGTATAACATGATTCCGTAGAATACCTAATGAACTACCGAACTTCACCTACTGATAACTCATTAAGTACCCTACAAGGGATTTTAAAACAATTTTCTTATTTTTGATAAGTGGTGAGCATTTTCTAATAGGTATTTAAAACATTTAATTAAAATTAAAAATAGTTAATATTTTTGGTCCATTTTATTTTTCCGCAAATTTTATAAAAATTTTGTCAGAGTTCCATCTGTATTTTGAGAAAACAGTTCTTTAATTACTTGAAGAAAAGGCACTTCTAATAATTTTTCAACCACTGCTTCAAATTCATACTCAATCTCAACCAATTTCTCAACACATTTATTAACTTTCAAATTTCAGATCCACTATCCAATGATCGTCAAATTACTAGCAATCCATTTCAATCAAATTAAATAAAATAGTTCCATTCATATTTCATTAAGGACAAAACAATTTATATATACCATTGCAAAAATTTACATCAAAAGAAATTCAACTAAATTTTATTACAAACTTTATACAAACTTTGTACAAGCTGCTCAAGACCGAATTTACAAGTCCATACATTTATGTGCAATACAAACATCAAAAGAAATATTTACAGTCAGGGTATAAATTATAGCCGATAACTTCAAGCTAATAGATCCTCAATCCTTAGTAGCGACAGCAATAACAGCTATCACTGAGCACTAAGACTTAGTGGTGCACAACATACTAAAATAATCTTTATGCAAAATTTAAATCACATTTATTCAAAAATTGGACTGAACATGAATTATGAAATTTTTAATGCAAACAAGTTCATTTCGAAGTATCAAAACACATTTCACAAAATCCACAGTTATATCATGCCATTCGAAACAAATATAATCTCAATAGCCAGAGGCTAAGGAGAAATCACATCACAAGGCTAGCTACCTCAAATATATGGATATCCATTCAAGTTCCTCTTCTACTGGCACACCTCAACACTTCATCCAGAGAAGGAATTAAAATTCGAAACTGATTATCCCCACTAGTCATGCTAGTGAGGTGTTCAAATATATGGTCATGACACTGTGGTTTCAAAACTTATCTTAACAATTTGCTAAACATTGCAATTTCAAACATACACAATAACTTTCAAAAATTTAGATCAAAGCATCATAAATAATGTCACAATTCACTTTTTCAAATCATTCAAAATAATATGCAGCAAATAATTTACAGAAATTATACGTTGTGCACAAACCTCAAGCGAGTCGCCTCTTAGCCTTGACTCGATTCCTCGGGTTCTTTCCCAGTGTTCTTTTCAACTGAAACACACAATTTCATAGTGTTTCAGTACCATAACTTAACATAAATCCAAAAATAAATTTAACTTCACTTTTACCTAGCTCTAATGTGCTAAATTTGATGTTTTTTAAATTTTGTGTTTCGAGGTTACTATTCACTACACTATTCAAGTCAAATTGTTGACTTTCTAAGGCTCAATAGGTATGGGAACTCCAACTTCACCCACATACCACATTTTGGTCACTAAATTTGTTGTTTTTGGTTGTTTACTCAAATTCTAAGTCTTTTAGGAAAATTTGATAAATTTTCAGTTTTGGTGTCTAAGGTTGCACTGTTCCATTGGTCATTTTACTGTTGGAATTTGGTAAAACTTTCTTCATAGAAAATGTTCCCTATTGTCCTAAGTTTATTCTTCTTTTTGAATCACTCCAATTGGAGTTTTTTTTAGCTCAAGTTATAGCCATTTGAACCATGGCTGCCGGATTGGACTCAACCCAAATTTTCTGAGTAATTTTTGATTCTTGCAGTTTTAGGTCACCAACTTTGGGTGGCTAAATGACTTGGTTAATGGCACATTTTAGGTCATTTAGACCTGCCTAGCTCAAGTTATGTCCAAATGAACAAATACTGTTCATATGGTCATTTTGTACAGGGCAGACTAAGATTTTCCAAGTTTGGTCAATTTGTTCACTAGGTTTTGGTCACTTTTTTGGCATGCTTCCTAAATGAAAATTGTGTCATTTAGTGTCTATTTTCATTCCCAATTGGTCTCATACCAATTGGACTTGTAAATTTTCATTTTTTGTCCCTCAAAGGGACCTTGGTCATGCTGCCAGCAGCATGACCACAGTCAATCCGAATTTGATCTCAACTCCAACACTTCCAACACACTTCATTTGGTCACCATTGACCATTTCCCACTTCAAACTAGGTTAAACATATTATTTACCCATTTCTCACATTTTTGGTCTCTAAACCCTATGTGTCCAACCCTAGTTCACAATTTCCTTGTATTTAGCTAATTCAATGCCTTTAATTATAATTACTCAACTAATTAAGGTTCATATACTCATTCAAATCCATCAAACCATGAAAATATGCCCCCATACACATGCTGGCCGAAATTCACTCATGGTCCCATCAACAATTTTTTCTTTTATTTAAAGTTTATTTACAAGTTCAACAAGTCAAAAATGTAGAAATCAAACTAAAATTATCAAGTTTGCTTACTAACCTTTTTAGGTGTCTTTTTCCTCTTCTTATTTCTCCTCCTTTCTTCTTCTTTTTGTAGGCAATAGCTAAATCAAAGGTCTAGGTTAAGATTTACTTAAGGACTTTAGGGGAATTCATGGTTAATTTAGGGTGTATGAAGCTTGACTTAAGAGCTCTAATGGAGTTTTGAGAGAGAGAGTTAAGGGAGGGAGAGAGGCCGGCTGGTTTGGGGAAGAAGACCAAATGATATTTTTTTTTCTTTTTATTTCTTTTATGCATTTTGTCTTATGGAAGACCAAAAAAAATCAATTTAATTAAATTTATAAGTTATAGGATTTATGGCATCATGATTGATGTCATGCATTATGTCACCTCTCTTCACTTTTTCATTTTCCTTCTTTTTTATTTTTTTATTTTTCTATTAGTTCTTTAATTAAATTTTCGATTTTGAAATTTTCTTTTCTCTGATTTTATTTGACAGTTAGGTCAGGAGTCAGCTTTCGGGGTCAATTGACCAAATTGCCTCTCGCCGGTTCAACCCGATTTGCAAATAATTCAATATTTCTTCCGGCTCCCTGACCTAATTATTTGACTGACTTAACAATTCTTTTTTTTTTTTTATTTTCTCTTTTCCACTATGTTCGTAAGGGTCCTAAGGACCGCGGCGTCACATTTTACGATTCGAAATTTGAGTTTAAATCGACTTCGCAGTCGTTCCCGATAAGGTCACCCATCGTTGTGACTCTCGGCTCGTTTAACTTCTTATGTTCTGTTCTTCTTATTTATACTTAACTAATTGGCAATTACTAATTATTTGTGTTTATGGCTTCTCTAGTTGTCTTAAGTGTGGTTTTAATCCCCCTAATAGTCCGGACCGACACGGGTCACCGGAACAGTGAAATATAGCAGGCTATACAAATAGGGGTGTTATAGAGCTTGTGAGGAAGAAGAAAACAATTGATCCTACACCTATCCCACTTCACTCTTTAGGTGTCCCAAATGTGATTTTAGTGGAGCACTAATGTAGGTTAATGATTTAATAATCCAAAGTTTCCAATTTCCCACATTTTCCTCATATCTTTTACTATTTAGATTATATACCACCATTTTAATTTTCATGATATTTTCAAGGTTTAATATCATTTATTTTTATTGGACATTTAGGTCAAAAGGCAACTCGGGGTGTCAAATGACCACAATGCCCCTATTCGGGTTGCATTCCCGATTTTTCGGTAACACCAAGTTTTATCGTTTTCTCGATTTCTCGTTTTTCTTTGTACTAATTAATTAATTTTTCTTTGATATTTCTAATGACATTTATACTTCAATAAGTCTTTAATTATATCTCAAAACTAAATTTCGAGGGTTCCCTGCAGTCCTGGGGTCGGCTATTGCCTGCGCCATAACTTCCCCGTGCGGTCACCCATCGCTGCGGTGCTAGCTCGTTTAACTTAGTTTCATTTCATTGCCATTATTTTTCTTGTATTTTCCTTTCTTGTATTTCATTATTCTATGTCTCTTTACTAACATTTAAATGTAGTTATAGGCATCCTAGCTGTCTAGACAGACACTAGTTACCGGAACAGTAGAACGCACTACCGAGCATAAGTGTGTTACAAAAGGAATCAAAATTCGAAACTAATTTCCCCCACTAGTCATGCTAGCGAGGTATTCAAATATATGGTAATGACACTGTGGTTTCAAAACTATCTTAATAATTTATCAAACATTTATTGCCTGTCACACCTTACCCCTCTGTAAGGCATAACATGATCCCGTAGTATACCTAATGAATTACCAACTCCGTCTACTGATAACCCATTAAATACACTACAAGGGATTTTCAAAACTTTTCTTACTTCTTTTACAGTGGTGAGCACTATTTACAGGTGTTAAAAACTTTGGTGAACTGAGGTGAAACAACTAACTCATTTGATTTATTTGGAATTTCTGTAAAAATTTTGGCAAGGTGCCATCTGTATTTTAGATAAAACAGTTCTTCAGAAAACCTGTAAAAGCACTTCTATAATTTTCCAAATCTCAACTCCAATACATTTCTCAACACAACAATTTATCAACACAATTCCATAGGAATTTTTCAAAGTCCGAGATAAGGAAATATAATACAACTTTTACAATCCAAAACACTCATAATTAATTTACAACTTCAAGGTACAATTTAATTTACAACTGCTCAAAACCAAAAACAATATGTACATACAGTGTCATACATTACAGTACAAAATGCAAAATACTGGTATACTCATAATACCAGGAAATCCCTCGCTGGATGTATATGCAGCCTAGTCTGCTGCTCTGTCTGTCTCTCTACCTGCGACAGCAATAAAAAGCTATCGCTGAGACAATGTCTCAGTGGTGCACAACATTAACCAAATACAATTTAAATCACAATTCATAAATCATGTAAATAGTGGATACTTAAAACCATAGTCAAATTTAAGACAATAAAGGTCAATAAGAATTTAAACTCCATTTCTCAATATCACAATAATTTTCCATAAGTCGATCAGTTTGAATTCAAAAGACAAGATATGTCAATGAGAGTTTAAAATCCATTTCACAATCTCACAATACACATCAAATCACACAACTTAATCATGATCCATAATTCAATTCATCCCAAAAGCCGATGGCTAATGAGGTATTCAATTCATCCCAAAAGTCGATGACTAATGAGGAATAACATGGCTAGCTAGCAAAAATATGAGTACTCATTCTATTCATCCTCAACAGGCACACACCTCAACACTTCAACCAGAGAGGGAATTCAATTCATCCCACTAGACAAGCTAGAGAGGAATACAATCAATATACATGATAGCTGTGGTTTCAAACCATTTCTAATGCTTTTTAATCAATAAGTATCCATCAATGTCATTCAAACCATTTTTCACAGTTTCAAACTATTCACAATATTTTTCAATCAATAAATATTCCTCAAACACATTTCCACAATTTAAAATAATGATATACAAATAATCAATATTTATTTCCATTGAAAATAATTCAAAAGAAACAGTTGTTGTGCACAAACACAATTTAAAACAATAATATACAAATATTCAATATTTATTTCAATTGAAAAATTCAAAAGCAATAGCCGTTGTGCACAAACCTCTGATATTTGTCTCTTGGTCTTGACTCAGTATTTCTTTCCCTTTTGCTGAGTCCTTGTTAACTGAGAAACACAATTTGAAGTGTTTCAGTACCAAATTAAACTATCTCTATCGATGGGGTTTGGTAAATAATGCATCGAACTCAATTATTCGCTTAATCACCTAATATACCGACCCTCGATGCGTTTTAGGTAAATTAGGTTTTAGTGTCGTTAATATGTCACACTCGATAGGGTTTTAGGTTTGGTATGTTTTACCAAAGTCATTTCTCGCTTAGTGCATTTTAATGCAAATTCTCGGATTCGAACACTGTTTGACCTAACCGACGATCTAGTTCCTCAGTTTTCGGTCTCGGTCGAAACTACAAACTTGTAGATCTAGGTCTTATTGCACGCGGTGCAAAATTTCAGGTCAATCCGAGTTAAGTAGACCAAGTTATGGTCATTACACTCTTGCTGGTCAAATGGTACCATTTTAGGTCAATTTTAGGTCAAAGTGGTCAATTCTGGTTCGGCCAGTTTTGGACCCGAACTTTTGCAAGTTGATTGACTTTCTTATTGTCATTTCTGGGCTTTGGTGTCTTCATAAGAATTGTAGGTATGGGTCTTAACTATTCTTGGTCAAAATTTCAGGTCAATTGGACCTGGTTTGAGTGAGTTATGGCCTAAACACTCACTGCTGCCCAATTGGTCATTTTCAGGTCCTAATTGCATCTAATCCGAATTGGTCAAATTTTTAGGTCACCTTGCAAGCAGAATTTTGGCATGGTTTCTCAATGAAAGTTGGCACATTTTGTGCCTAGTTTCACCCCAAATTGGTCTCATACCAATTGAGGTTACACATTCAAGGTTATAGGCCAAAATATACACTGCCCTCACTATGCATTACACACCCAAACTTCAAACACACACTTACCTTTGCAAGGTTCACTTCCATACCCTACCAAACTGTTTTGGCACATTACCAACAACATTTTCTACATTACATTTGCATTATTTTGGGCAGATTCCAATCACCCTTAACACACCAAATATCATTCACAATTATAATTCTAAGTACCATTACAAATACACCTAAACATTACAAACTTTACATACACTTTACAACATTAATTTACATACATAACATCCATCCTTCTAGGTCAATATGCTGTCCACACTTCCTTCAATATACACCATTTCTCAAGTGTCCACAAGCTGCCACAAATCACTCATCAACATCACATTGCCGTACCATATGCTAATTCCCATCAAAGTGCATAATTCACCATATATATACATGCATTAAATCACTAGGTTACTAAATCACCATGAACAACATTATTTCTCAACAATTATATGCACAATTTCCTCATCAAAAACGTGACCATGGCTGTCCAAAATGACAACAACAATAACCCTTCAAACTCAAAATTTTCCTTCACCAAACTAACACCCATAACATGAACATAAACTTTAACAAAGGATTTCTCAAAAATACAAACTTACCTTTATTTGTAACTTGCTAAACCTTCACCAAACTTCCCAAAATTGGTATCAATATCTTCCTTGTGGTGTGTAGACCATTTTTCATGAAAGGACCTAAGAGCTTGGAGTTGAAAATGGAGGATGGATCAAGCTCAAAGAAAACGTTAATGGAGGTTTTCAAGGGTTCATCAATTCGGCAATGTTGGGAGGTTTTGAGGAAGATGGGATTTCAGGTGGTTAGTGGACCACTTCAGCCATATTTCATGTTTAATAAATCCTATAGTGGTCCACTAACTAAAATTAAAACATATTATAAGTTAATTTTTCAATTAATCCACATTTAACCCATTATTTCCACTATTTATTTTAGGTACCACCAAATTAATTTTTCATTTCATTTTCTAAGTGTAATACTATTTATTTTTAATGGACATTTAGGTCAAAAGACAATTCGGGATGTCAAATGACCATAATGCCTGTTAAGTGGCTTTCCGATTTTTCGGTAACACCGTATTTTGTCTGTTTTTCGATTTCTCACTTTTCTTTGTACTAATTATTTAATTTTTCTTTGATCTTTCTAATGATATTTATTCTTCAATAAGGGTCTATTTAAGTCCTAAAAATGTTTCCCGTGGTTCCATGATCCGGGAGCTAGTCAACGGTCCACGCCGTGACTTCCCGGTGCGGTCACCCATCGCTAGGTTTCCCGGCTCACTTACTCGGTTACATTTCTTTGCTATGATTTTTCCTTTGTTTTTCTTTTCTTGTATTTCATTATTTTATGTCTCCTCACTCATATTGAAGTACGGTTCTAGGCATCCTAGCTGTCCGGACAACACTGGTCACCGGAGCAGTAGAACGCACTACCGAACTTAGGGGTGTTACAATTCTCCCCCCCTTAAATAAATTTCGTCTCGAAATTTTTACCTGGCATTAGTCTCTGAATAGCTGTGGGTGTTGTCTCCTCATATCCTCTTCACGTTCCCAAGTAGCTTCCTGGCCTGAATGATGGTTCCACAGCACTTTAACCAGGTGTATCTGTTTGTTCCTCAGCTGCTTCACCTCATATGCCAGAATTTTTATGGGTTTTTCCTCATATGAGAGGTCTGGATTTACCTCAATCTCTTCAATTTGTTAGTACATGAGATGGGTCGACACTGTACCTCCTTAACATGGACACATGGAAGACACTGTGTATCCTTGCTAGCTCTGGAGGTAATGCCAACCGGTATGCTAAAGGACCCACTCTTTCCAGAACTTCATATGGTCCGATGAAACGAGGACTTAGTTTCCCCTTTCTGCCAAATCTCATAATCCTCTTCCAAGGAGAAACTTTGAGGAATACCTTATCACCCACTGCATACTCAATATCTCTTCTCTTCAGATCAACATAGGACTTACGCGGTGCGATGCGGCCTTGAGTCTATCTCTCGATCAATCGATCTTTTCCTCTCATCTGTGGACAATTTCTGGTCCAATCATCTTCCTTTAACCTACTTCATACCAACATAAGGGAGTTATACACTATATGCCATACAAAGCTACATATGGAGGCATCCCTAAGCTTGATAGGAAGCTGTTGTTATAAGCAAACTCAATCAAAGGCAAGTGTGTATCCCAACTACCTTCAAATTCAATCACACAAGCCCGTAGCATATCTTCCAATATTTGAATAACCCTCTCGGTGGCCATGCATGCGTGGGTGGAATGTCTTTGAAGTTCAATCTAGTTCCTAGGGCTCTCTGAAGACTACCCAGAATCTAGAAGTGAACCTAGGATCTCTGCAGACACAATTGATCTTGGCACTCCATGCGGTTTACAATCTCATATATGTACAATTTGGCCAATCTTTCCGGGCTATAGTCCATCCGCGGCAAAAAGTGAGCGGACTTGGTCAATCATCAACTATAACCCATCTTGCATCATGACTACTCTGTGTCCTTGGAAGTCTGTAACAAAATCCATAGTTATCCGTTCCCATTTCCACTGCATCGACAAAGGATGTAACAAACCAGTGGAACTTGATGTTCGCCTTTACTTGCCGACAAGTTAGGCATTTGGAAAGCAATTCACTATATCTCTTTTCATGCCCATCCACCATGTAATGCTCTTTCGACCCTCTATACATTTTAGTTCCACCAGGTGCATAGCAAATGGAGACTCATGTGCTTCCTTCATAATGATCTGTCTCAATTCCACATCACTAGGAACGCACATTCTGCCCTGATGTAGCAATAAACCATCATCTCTCACAGAGAATTCAGGTTTCTTGCCCTGCTGGACTTCTTTCAGTAGCTTCTGATATTTTTCATCACTCTGTGCAGCCATTCTGATCTGATCAATCAACATTGGCTGTACATGCCATGCAACTACTGTCTGTCCCTCATCATCAACCTCTAAACTGGCATGTTGTGCTTTCAATTCATATACCATGGACAAAGGAGAAACTCTGAGACTTGCCATAGTCTTGCGACTTAAGGCGTCAGCCACCACATTTGCTTTCCCTGGCTGATAGTCTATTAAGCAATCATAATCTTTAATGAGTTCTAACCATCTCCTCTGCCTCAAATTCAATTCCTTCTGGGTACCTAAGTACTTCAAGCTCTTGTGATCTGTGAAGATGTAGCATTTCTCTCCATACAGATAGTGTCTCCAGATCTTTAGAGCAAAAACAATAGCTGCTAACTCCAGATCATGTGTTGGGTAGTTCCTCTCATGCGGTTTCAATGGCGTGATGCATAAGCAATGACATTCCGATCTTGCATCGATACACCTAACCCATTGTGAGAAGCATCACTATAAGCGTGTATTCTTTACCGGAGTAGGTAAAGTGAGAACTGGAGCTTGATTAAGCACCTCTTCAACTCATCAAAACTCTGTGACATTTATCTGTCATGAAATTTCACATCTTTCGGCGGCTTGGTTAGTGGAGAAGATAACATAGAAAACCCTTCACAAACCGACGGTAATATCCACTAAACCTAAAATCGAATTTACGTGATGTTCTGGCGGTTTCCAATTAAGGATAGCTTCTACCTTGGAATCTACCTTGATCCCTTGGTGACACAACATGCCCTAAAAGGAGATTTCCTTCACCAAAATTCACATTTCGACAATTTGGCGTCAATTGCTTTCTCCCTTAAAGTCTGCAGTACAATCCGCAGATGTCTATCATGCTCCTCTGCACTCCTCGAGTATATCAAAATGTCATCAATAAACACCACCACAAATTGATCAAGATATGGTCCAAGATAGTGTTCATCGATCCATAAAAGCGGTGAGCATTTGTCAACCCAATGGCATTACTAGAAACACATAGTGGCCATATCGAGTTCGAAAGCGCTTTTGGAATACTCGCTTGCACCTTCAACCGATGATAACCAGATCGCAAATCAATTTTGGAGAATATCGCTGCACCCTTCAATCGATCGAATGATCATCAATGCGAGGCAATGGATATCTGCTTTTTATTGTCACCCTATTCAACCGGTAGTCTATACATAAGCGAGAGTACCATCCTTCTTCTTAACAAACAACACCGGTGCTCCCCAAGGTGACACACTAGGCGGATGAAGCCCTTTTCAAGTAATTCTTGTAATCGTATCTTGACTCCTTCAACTCACTGGTGCCATTCTCGTATGGCGTTATGGAGATTGGATCCACACCAGTGAACATTAATTTCAAATCGCACTTCTCTTCCGAGGTAATCACGCAATTCATCAGAAACACGTCTGAAAGTCATGTCGTAGGGATGTCCTTCAATGCCGACTCCCCACTTGGGTGTCTACCACATGTGCCAAGTATGCTTCACACCCTTTCTCGATCATTTTTCCGCTAGTGCAAACGAAATGATGTTGGATGGCAATAGTGCCTCTCCCCATGTATCACCACATCATCAGCATCGAGGAGACCAAAAGTGACTGTCTTCGCCTACAATCAATCATGGCATGATGCCTAGCTAACCAATCCATGCCCAAGATGATATCATAATCTCTGAAGGGCATTTCAATGAGATCGACAGAAAGTGTGTCCTTGGATCACCAAAGGGCAATCTCTATACATCCTATTAACCACGACTTCTGTCCTAACGGACTTGTTACTAGCACCTCAAAGTCCATTTTTGTACATGGAACAAAGAATGCAATCAATGATGCTAGCACTCACATAAGAATGGGTAGAACCGGATCAAATAGCACAAATACATTCGGTTAAAAGTTGAGAAGGTATCACCACAACATCGATGTCTCGCCTCTTCTCTACGTCTCATGGCATAGACTCGATCGAGCAATCGTCTTGCTCGATTGTTTTATCAGGCTGCCGTCACTGGGTTACCTCTACCCCGCCTCTACCTGCTAGGTGGTGGTGAGCTTCGTGACAGGGCTCAATCGACCTTCTGCAGAGTAGGAGGTGGTCCAACTCTGCGACATCGGTGCAGTCCTTGGCAAAGTGTCCGTGCCTCCACAGCTATAACAGCTCCAATAGCCTTGTAACAGATTCCACCATGATTCTTTCCACAAGTTTCACATTGGCGGGAGGGTAGGAACTTCGGTACTCACGACCGGATAGGGGAGGTCTCGTCACGAATGTCTTCCCTACTGCATTTCTTGCCGCCTCGCCATGTCCCCATAGTTCTTCCTCTTTCCAGATGACCACCGGAACTCGATCTCGATTTTCCTCTTTCTCTGTCTTCTCCGACCTGCCTTCTCGGAGCGATCTCAAACTCAACTCTTTCCAACTCTAGGGCTTGAGAAACAAGTTCAGAGAAGTTAGTGTGTTTGAAGCCGAGTACTTGTACTCTGATACTAGGCTTCAAGCCAGTTTCAAACCTCTTGCATCTCTCCCTGCTAGTAGATAGTAAACTCACTGCATAATGGCTAAGGCGGGAAAATTCTCTTTCATACTCAGCCACTGATCTGCCCCTCTGTTTCAAACTTAAGAATTCTTGCGCTTCGGTCTACATAGGCATCGTGGATGTATTTGTCTCAATTCTCGAGGAAGTCATTCCAGTCAAGATCGCAGCTCTACTGCATCGTGGGGAATGGTTTTCCACCACCATAAGCATCCCCTTGTAGTAAGGATACCGAGTATTCAAGTCCGAGCTCCTGCACAATGAAGTTTCTTGAACACCCTATCCATCCTCTCTAACCACTGCTCACTTCTATAGGATCTATCGCCCTTAAACTCAGAGCCCCATACTTCATCAATTTATCATCTCGCCTTGTAGGAGATCGTGGTTGTACCACGGTGTCCGAATTGGGACTTGAGTAGGTGCATTACCAGCCATTTGTTGGAATATTGCAGCCATCTGCCGAGCGAATCGAGCAGAAAGCTGATCGCAGGGGTTGGTCTTCTTGAACCACCGACATTTTGTACACTGGGCATCCCCTTGCACCTCGGCCTCAATAGATCGACGATCAACGATCACCCTCTTCCATATTCAATGCGAGGATCTTAGCTTTCTGAACAATAACACAAGAATATTCACTCTCGTTAGTGCATATTTATCTCAGTAATGTCTTGTATGTATCAAACAATGATATTGAGCGGTTGTACTATGCAGAAGAACATTCAAATAACAGAATTTAAAAACTTTGCTCGATACCACTAAAACATGTCACACCTACCCTCTGTAAGGCATAACATGATCCGTAGTATACCTAATGAATTACCAACTCCGCTCATCGATAACCCATTAAATACACTACAAGGGATTTTCAAAACTTTTCTTACTTCTTTTACAGTGGTGAGCACTATTTACAGTGTGTTAAAAACTTTGGTGAACTGAGGTGAAACAACTAACTCATTTGATTTATTTGGAATTTCAGAAAATTTTGGCAAGGTGCCATCGTATTTTAGATAAAGCAGTTCTTGTAAAACCTCAGAAAAGCACTTCTATAATTTTCCAAATCTCAACTCCAATACATTTCTCAACACAACAATTTATCAACACAATTCCATAGGAATTTTTCAAAGTCCGAGATAAGGAAATATAATACAACTTTTACAATCCAAAACACTCATAATTAATTTACAACTTCAAGGTACAATTTAATTTACAATCGCTCAAAACCAAAAACAATATGTACATACAAAGGTCATACATTACAAGACAAAATGCAAAATCCGGTATACTCATAATACTGGGAAATCCTCATTGGATGTATATGACCTAGTCTGCTTCCTGTCTGTCTCTCTACTGCGACAAAGAATAAAGCTATCATTGAGACAATGTCTCTGGTGCACAACATTAACCAAATACAATTTAATTCACAATTCATAAATCATGTAAATAGTGGATACTTAAAACCATAGTCAAATTTAAGACAATAAAGGTCAATAAGAATTTAATCTCCATTTCTCAATATCACAATAATTTTCCATAAGTCAGATCAGTTTGAATTCAAAAGACAGTATATGTCAATGAGAGTTTAAAATCCATTTCACAATCTCACAATACACATCAGTAAATCACACACAGCTTAATCATGATCCATAATTCAATTCATCCCAAAAGCCGATGGCTAATGAGGTATTCAATTCATCCCAAAAGTCGATGACTAATGAGGAATAACATGGCTAGCTAGCAAAAAGATGAGTACTCAGTCTATTCATCCTCAACAGGCACACACCTCAACACTTAAACCAGATAGGGAATTCAATTCATCCCTCTAGACAAGCTAGAGAGGAATACAATCAATATACATGATAGCTGTGGTTTCAAACCATTTCTTATGCTTTTTAATAAATAAGTATACATAATTTTCATTCAAAAAATTTTTCAAATTTTCAAACTATTCAATATATTTTTAAATCATTAAATATTCATAAAACTCATTTTCACAATTTAATATAATGATATAAAAATAATCAATATTTATTTCCATTGAAAATAATTCAAAAGAAAGCTTGTTGTGCACAAACACAATTTAAAACAATAATATACAAATATTCAATATTTATTTCAATTGAAAAATTCAAAAGCAATAGCCGTTGTGCACAAACCTCGATATTTGTCTCTTGGTCTTGACTCGATTTCTTTCCTTTTCTTGAGTCCTTTTTAACTGAGAAACACACTTTGTAGTGTTTCAGTACCAAATTAAACTATCTCTATCGATAGGGTTTGGTAAATAATGCACTGAACTCAATTATTCGCTTAATCACATAATATACCTACCCTCGAAGACTTTTAGGTAAATTACTATAAAGTTTCGTTAATATGTCACACTCGATATGGTTTTAGGTTTGGTATGTTTTAACAAAGTCAATTCCTCGCTTAGTGCATTTTAATGCAAATTCTCGGATTCGAACACCGGTTTGACCTAACCGACGATCTAGTTCCCTCAGTTTTCGGGTCTCGGTCGAAACTACAAACTTGTAGATCTAGGTCTTATTGCACGCGGTGCAAAATTTCAGGTCAATCCGAGTTAAGTAGACCAAGTTATGGTCATTACACTCTTGCTGGTCAAATGGTACCATTTTAGGTCAATTTTAGGTCAAAGTGGTCAATTCTGGTTCGGCCAGTTATTGGACCCGAACTTGTGCAAGTTGTTTGACTTGCTTATGGTCATTTCTGGGCTTTGGTGTCTTCATAAGACTTGTAGGTATGGGTCTTAACTATTCTTGGTCAAAATTTCAGGTCAATTGGACCTGGTTTGAGTGAGTTATGGCCTAAACACTCACTGCTGCCCAATTGGTCATTTTTCAGGTCCTAATTGCATCTAATCCGAATTGGTCAAATTTTTAGGTCACCTTGCAAGCAGAATTTTGGCATGGTTTCTCAATGAAAGTTGGCACATTTTGTGCCTAGTTTCACCCCAAATTGGTCTCATACCAATTGAGGTTACACATTCAAGGTTATAGGCCAAAATATACACTGCCCTCACTATGCATTACACACCCAAACTTCAAACACACACTTACCTTTGCAAGGTTCACTTCCATACCCTACCAAACTGTTTTGGCACATTACCAACAACATTTTCTACATTACATTTGCATTATTTTGGGCAGATTCCAATCACCCTTAACACACCAAATATCATTCACAATTATAATTCTAAGTACCATTACAAATACACCTAAACATTACAAACTTTACATACACTTTACAACATTAATTTACATACATAACATCCATCCTTCTAGGTCAATATGCTGTCCACACTTCCTTCAATATACACCATTTCTCAAGTGTCCACAAGCTGCCACAAATCACTCATCAACATCACATTGCCGTACCATATGCTAATTCCCATCAAAGTGCATAATTCACCATATATATACATGCATTAAATCACTAGGTTACTAAATCACCATGAACAACATTATTTCTCAACAATTATATGCACAATTTCCTCATCAAAAACGTGACCATGGCTGTCCAAAATGACAACAACAATAACCCTTCAAACTCAAAATTTTCCTTCACCAAACTAACACCCATAACATGAACATAAACTTTAACAAAGGATTTCTCAAAAATACAAACTTACCTTTATTTGTAACTTGCTAAACCTTCACCAAACTTCCCAAAATTGGTATCAATATCTTCCTTGTGGTGTGTAGACCATTTTTCATGAAAGGACCTAAGAGCTTGGAGTTGAAAATGGAGGATGGATCAAGCTCAAAGAAAACGTTAATGGAGGTTTTCAAGGGTTCATCAATTCGGCAATGTTGGGAGGTTTTGAGGAAGATGGGATTTCAGGTGGTTAGTGGACCACTTCAGCCATATTTCATGTTTAATAAATCCTATAGTGGTCCACTAACTAAAATTAAAACATATTATAAGTTAATTTTTCAATTAATCCACATTTAACCCATTATTTCCACTATTTATTTTAGGTACCACCAAATTAATTTTTCATTTCATTTTCTAAGTGTAATACTATTTATTTTTAATGGACATTTAGGTCAAAAGACAATTCGGGATGTCAAATGACCATAATGCCCTGCTCGTGGCTTTCCGATTTTTCTGTAACACCGTATTTTGTCTGTTTTTCGATTTCTCACTTTTCTTTGTACTAATTATTTAATTTTTCTTTGATCTTTCTAATGATATTTATTCTTCAACAAGGGTCTATTTAAGTCCTAAAATGTTTCCTGTGGTTCCCGAGAGCTAGTCAACGGTCCACGCCGTGACTTCCCGGTGCGGTCACCCATCGCTAGGTTTCCCGGCTCACTTACTCGGTTACATTTCTTTGCTATGATTTTTCCTTTGTTTTTCTTTTCTTGTATTTCATTATTTTATGTCTCCTCACTCATATTGAAGTACGGTTCTAGGCATCCTAGCTGTCCGGACAACACTGGTCACCGGAGCAGTAGAACGCACTACCGAACTTAGGGGTGTTACATTGCCATTTCAAACACATACAAGTAAACTTTCAAAAAATTAAGTCAAAAGCATAATAAACATTTCAATATAATTAAGTCATAATTTAATATCACAATTCATTCAAAATAATTTGTAGAAGAAAATTTACAGAAAATTCTATGTTGTGCACAAACCTTATACGAGTCGCCTCTTAGCCTTGACTCTATGCCTCGGGTTCTTTCTCGGTATTCTTTTCCACTGAAACACACAGTTTCATAGTATTTCAGTATCACAACTTATCATAAATCCAAAAATAAATTCAAATCTACTTATGCCTAGCTTTAATATGCTAAACTTGATTTTCTTTAAAATTTGTATTTTGGGGTTACTATTCAAGATACTATTCAAGTCAATTTATTGACTTTCTAATGCTTAATAGGTATGGGAATTCTAATTTCACCCACATACCATATTTTGGTTACCTAATTTGTTGGTTTTGGTTGTTTTCTCAAATTTTAAGTCTTTTAGGCACAAATTTCAAATTTTCAGTTTTGGTGTGCTGTTTTGCACTGTTCCATTGGTCATGTTGCTGTTAGAATTTGACTAAGTTTTCTTCATAGAAATTGTTCCTTATTGTCTTAACTTTATTTCCCCTTTTGAATCACTCCATTTGGAGTTTTGTAGCCAAGTTATAGCCATTTGAACATTACTGGCCGGATTGGTCTAACCCAGATTTTTTGGGCACCTAATTTGGTTCTGGTAATTTTGGGTCACTAAATTTGGGTGGCTAAATGACTTGGTTAAGGGCAGAATTTGGGTTTGTGTTCTTCATGAAAGTCGTAGTACTATGTCATACCTTTGTACTGGTAAACTTTTAGGTCATTTGGACCTTCCTAGACCAAGTTATGGCCAAATGAACAAACACTGTTTATTTGGTCATTTTTGTACAGGTCAGTTTGCCTAATCCAGATTTGGCCAATTTGTTCACTAAGTTATAATCACTTTCTGGGCATGATTCCTAAATGAAAAATGTGCCATTTTGTGTCTAGTTTCATTCCTAATTTGTCTCACACCAATTGGGCTAGTAAATTTTCAGTTTTGGTCCCTGAAAGGGACCTAGGTCATGCTGCCTATAGAATGACCATAACCAATCCAAATTTAAACTTAATTCCAACACTTTCTGCACATCACAATTGGTCATACATGACCATTTTTCTACTCAAGTAAGGTCAGCCACATCATTAAACTAATTTTCACATTTTTCTCTCCCAAACCTTAGGTGCCAAAACCCTAATTCATAAAATTCAAACCTAATGCATTCTAAACATCTATCCATTATCTACACACATAATTCAACCTAATCAACCATTCAAATGCATCAAATTCATTCATTCCCAACCCTACATACTGCTGGCCGAAATTTATGTTTTGTCCCTCAACCATGTTTTCTTTTGATTTTAAAGTTGAAATCTAAGTTAATTTAACTCATAACATGTATTTTAAACTAAAAATTCCAATTTAAATTCTTACCTCAACTTTGGAGCTCCACTTCCTCAATTCTTTCCTTTTCCTCTTTTCTTTTCTTGCTCAATCTTCTTCTCAAGTGAAGAAAACAAGGTTTTATAAGTTAATTTTGGGAAATTAGGGTTTAGTTGGGTGATTTGGAAGCTTGATACAAGCTTTAATGGTGAAAAAAAAAATGGAGGGAGAGAAGTGTGGCTGCCAGGTTGGATACGGAAGAAGAGAGTGATATTTTCTCTTTTTTTTTGTCATTTATCTCTTTTAATTATCTATTTGACTTAGTCCAATTTATAGGAAAAGTTAAATTAATTTTGACATCGTGATGATGTCATCCAAGTGATGTAAATAACCTTTTTCTTTTCCCTTTTTTTTTTATTTATTTTTCCTTAGTTCTTTAATTTAATTATTGATCCCAAAATTTTCTTTCTCCAATTTTATTGGATAGTTAGATTAGGAGTCAGCTCTAGGGGTGAATTGACCAAATTGCCCCTCGCTGGTTTGATCCGGTTTGCAAGTAATTCAATATTTCTTCTGGATCAATGACCTAATTATTTGACCTACTTAACAATTCTTTTTTGTGATTTTCTCTTTTCCACTGTGTTTGCAATAGTCCTAAGGACCGTGGCGTCACATTTTATGGTTTAAAATTTGAGTTTAAATTGACCTCGCAGTCCTTCCCGAAAAGGTCACCCATCGCGACCTTGCAGTCCTTCCCAAGAAGGTCACCCATCGTTGTGACTCTCGGCTCATTTAACTTCTTGTGTTCTATTTTTCTTATTTATACTTAACCATTTGATAATTACTAATTATTTGTTTTTAGGGCTTATCTAGTTGTCTTAGATGTGGTTTTAATCCCCTTAATTATCCAAACCGATACCGGTCATCGGAATAGTGAAATATACCAGGCTATACAAATAGGGGTGTTACAGATCCAGAAGTAGAAAAAACAACTAAACGGTTGAGAAAATTGGCTAAGCAAGCTAGGCAGTTTCTAAGTACATCTGAAGGAGACCAATCTCCAAAGGAGCTAAGTTCAGATTCGGATTTAGAGTCAAGTTCTGAAAATGAAACCATGGATGCTACTAGGACTTTGAAAGAGTTGGCTGCTC